>NC_028639.1:4460362-4484286 GCF_001406875.1 Solanum pennellii | reverse complement strand
CCACCCCCCCACCCCCCCACTCCCCCAGGCCTGCCAACTGGAACGTGGACAACGTAACATGGGGGTGCAAGATGGGGACATACAATAACAAGCAACTTCTTTTAAAATATTTTCTCAAAAAAAGAAAAAAAAATTGAGAAAAAAGAAGAAGAAGGTTACAGAACTTCTAGACGAGAATATTTCTAAGAGTAGGGACTCAAATCCTTGTTCGGCTGTATGTGTTGCTGAACAAATTGCTAAGTGACTTTTATAAACTCATAAAATATATCTTGTACAATGATGTGGTAACTATTCCATGTTCTGAGTGGCATAACAATGTACAAAGGAGGCTCATTATGAAGCTGATGTACGATCACTGCTTCTTGTGAAAATACAGATGTACTTGCATACTTGCATGCATAAAATTTTCAAAAGATCTGTTTTTATCTATTCCCACTACAAAGTGCATTAAAAGAAATATATTCAATATGTAGTTCTAGTGAAGCTCTAATGTGTCTGCATAAAAATTGTTCAATTCTGACCCATTGGAACAGACAATTTTGTCAAAGGCATGCTAAACTAATGAAGCGCGGCTCAAAATATGTTGAGCGCTTTGCGTCGCTTAGCGGGTGCTTCAGTGTTGTGGTCAAGGCTCTAAGACGTGCTTCAGTGTTGTGGTCAAGGCTCTAAGACATACTTTTCCTTGCCGAAGAGCATATGAACGATTAATATTTCACTTTATTGTGTTTTCTTTTTTCAATTTCTCTGTCCTTTTTTTGTTATTCATGCTTACAATGATTTGTCTCGGATTACACATACATATTTGTTTTTTTTCCTCCTTTCTTCATCAGAGCTCATGCTATATTCGCGCTGTGCGCTTAAAGATCCTTTCTGCCTTCGATAACTCCTGAGACCAAAGAAAGAATTTTCTTCATTTCTGACTTGATGACAGAAATTTCCGTCTGAAATTTGCATGAGCTTTGCTGATATACACTGATCAATTTTTACTGCTGATGAAACTAGTTGCAAATCAGATTTTCCTTCTTTTTTAGCTCCTATTTTCATTGATTTTCTTGAGAAAGGACACTTACCTTTTGTTCTTCAAATCTTCAGCCGTGCAATGCCTCATATTAAGACGTTTCTACGTTACAACGGTCAATCGTTAGCGTAAGACTTCCAAGACTCTGTTCTTTGTTTTTCTTAAGATTTGATTTCCCACTAACGTTGGATGATTGTTTTTGTTAATATTTGTTCTATTTCTCTGGTAAAACAGGTGGTTCTTGCTTACGTCATCAAACCTCAGCAAAGCTGCCTGGGGCGCACTTCAGAAAAATAATTCTCAGTTGATGATTCGTTCCTACGAGGTATTTTTGTACCTCTCTGGAGACTAGAAGCATCCAAGAACCAAACTGACATAGAGACTAAGAAGCATGGTGAAAAGATCCAAATTTGCACCTAAACTATCAACTATTCCTACTTCCGCCTCACGTTACACTTCACCAACAGAAATACACTTGCCAGTTACACTTCGCCAACAAAAAGACGCTTGCTATTATGATTTGAGACAAGTTTTTCCCCTTTTTAACTAACAGGAAACAGCCCTCCGCATGTCTATTTTAATCACTCCTGCTATAGACCACTGCCACGTATGCAGACACGTAGAATAACCCACCTTTAACCATTTCCCAAGAGCTGAATCAATCTTTTACCTGCATTAGTTTTCCTAGATTAACATTGATATCTTCTTAGAAGAGACAAAAACACTGAAGTGATTTCTTTCCATCTGTCTTATCCTCGCCTCGGTGGACAAAATTACTTGGTACCTATTGTTGGTGGGAGGTGACATGTATCCAGTAGAATAAGTGGAGGTGCGCGCAAGCTGGTCTAGACACCATTGTTGTAAAAAAGAAGAAGAGGATTAACATTGATATCTTGTTTCTCCTTTAGATTTCATCTCGACTTGAACTTCTAAAATGACATTGTGATTGTAACTTATTTCTGTCCTTGGCAGCTAGGGGTGCTATTTTTGCCGTCTTCTGTTAAACGTGGCTGTGGATTTTCTTGTACAAATAATGGTTTTCCATCAGAGGTACAAATATCATCTAGGTTTTTTTTTGTTATGTTTATGCTTTTTAACTTGATATATATCATCTGGTTTTTAATTCTTTGGATTTACAGGACGAAACTAGCATACACGAAGGGAAAAAAATAAAGCTGGTAACTCTAGCTTGGCAGGGAAAGGGAAATGATGATTCTTCTGAAGTAATCAAGTTACCAGTGCCTTATGAGCTTCCTCCAAAACCATATTCCCTTGAAGGTCTTAACTCTATAACAAAATCTCATTACAACAGTGGTGTTTTCTTTCAAACCAATTATATTATATGTTCTGTATAACAACATTTCGTTACAGCTTCAAACGATGTTGTTATTAAGAGGTTTGACTGTTAACTGCTCTCTGAATAACATCATGCTCACTGCATTTTATCGTTGAATGCAGATATTCCTTGGTCCTGGGATCGTCGGTATACCAAGAGAGACATATATGGACAAGTTTGGCCCAGATAAGTAAAGCTATACACCAACCAGGGCTCCTGATGTTTCGAATGATGGGATCGATGTGTTAGGTGAAACATTAATAAACAATTGACACTAGCTAGCTTGATTCTGTATATATTTAGGCATGAATCTTTAGAATGTTGGTACCATTTATGAGCTGGTTTTTCCATATAAATTGATGATTTTTTCATCAGTTGGCTCTAATTGGAGTTCTTGTTTCTGTGTATATTCTTAGGCATATGAATCTTTAGAATGTTGATACCATTTATGAACTGTTCTTTTACATAGAAATTGATGGATTTTTTGATCAGTTGGCACTACATTTATCCTTTGCTTCTGTATACTTTCTTAGCAATGTATAATGTTGAGTGGTTCAGTACGAAGGAAAATATTTTTCATGAAAAATATTTATATATAATCCAGAATAATATTATGGGAGGTGGAGTTGTGGCCAAGGGCGGATCTAGAGTATGCCGAGGGGGTTCATTCGAATTACGTTGTATATTTAAGGTTTTTTTTATGAATTTTTATGTTTATATATTGATCTTGAACCTCCTGAATATAAGATTAGATGTTGGGTTAATGGTTTAGGGGTTCAAAGTTCAATCCACTACTCTCTTTTTTTTCAAACTCTCTTAATGAAAATTTTGGATCCGCAGAGACGTTTCTACGGAGGTTGGAGGTGAAGATGAAGCATGTTGGAGGGTGGGTAGGACATGATAAAAGACATAGTACATAAATGTGTCATTTAATTTGGTGTTAATTGATATACAAATAGACACTTAAATTTATATAAAGCTGAACATATAAATACATGTATTTACATGACGATTCACGTGAGGTACCATCCTACATGGCGATTGATTTGTATTATAAATTAAAGTACATGTTTATGTATTATGTTAAATTTATACCATTGCCTGGTATAACTTGTGACTAAGGTAAATTTTATTAATTCGACAATACTTATGTGGTGACATTATTTTTCTAAAAAAAAACGGTTCTTACGCGATGTGAATCTAAATTATACGGTAATAAAATTTTAGGTTGGCCACCATGTTCGGGTCCTAATAAACATGAATATCTGGTAATAACTGAAAGATAATTTTGGCACCTGAAATTCCAACAAAAGTCCAAATGTGTGGATCAATACAAAAGTTGAATTTTTTTTCTTTTTTCTATATAAACATTTTCTCTATATATATATACTCACGTTTCATTTTTTTCCCTACATTTTCATACAATTTACAAAAATTATAAATTAAAAAATTCTCAAGATTTCCAGTTTCATCTCTTCACCACCCACCCTTATCTCTGTTTCTTGTATTGGTTAGGTAAATTTTTCTCCAATTCCAACTTCTTAAAATCAAGATTGTGTTTTTTCTTTAATGTTATGAGAGCGAATTCAGATTAGTCGTCAGATACCAAAAAAAATGTTCTTTAATTTTTCAATCAAGATTATGTTTTTTCCTTCTTTTTTTTCAATCTATTCTTTAATGGTATGGGTCCTATGTGGCACGAATTCAGATTAATTCGGGGACAATGTAGGTAAACGGAACAGAATGAGAGCCAAAAAAAAATGCTCTTTAATTTTTGCTATCAAGATTGTGTTTTTTCAGCTATTCTTTAATGTTATGTAACCTATGCGCCACGAAATTGGATTAGTCATTCTGGATACCGGACATTGGATGGGAATTAAAAAAATATATATGAGAAAGAAAAACTATTTTTTATTGTAATACTTAAAGAATATTATTAACAAACTCTGTTTAGTTCTTTTTATTTGTGATCATTTTTATTTTTTTGGTTCATGCAGACCCTGGATTGCTATTTTGGTTATTGGATAGACTTTTTTCTTTTTAAATTTTCCACTCTCGGTGTTTGATACCTGCATTGGAATCTGACTAACCGTACTTGGACATTGTGGGGTCCATTTATGAGAGCGCTTCCAACAAGATTTTTTTTTTCATTTCCAGGACTAGAATATGAGAACTCTTGTTGTCGAATTGCATGCTTTTGTTCCTTAAGGTTAAATGTGCTTAATCAGAATTGCAATGAGCAATGAGCAATGAAATCGATGAACTAAACAGGCAATCATCAAATAACTGAACCTTTTCTGTCTTTTTTTCGCGTTAATGTTAGTCTGTTATTCTGTTTGTATATCCATGAGTTTGCAAGTGAAATTACATCCTTTTGTTTTCCGTTTCAGCTGGAATTTTGCATTCAAGGTTTGTTCGTCGTGCTTCTGAAAGCTAGGTTCATGTCTGATCTCGATATCCAAGTCCCTACCACCTTTGGTACGTTGTATCTTTTCTTCGTTATCAGTGGCTTTCGTAGAGAACAGTTGTTGCTCATTGCTTCTGCAGCTATGTTGTACTCCCTCTGTTTCAATCTGTTTTTCTGGTTTTGATTTGATCGGAGTTTAAGAAAGTAAAAAAAAGAAGACTTTTGAATCTTGTGAATGTAAAAGTACGTCCTTAAATCTTGTTTTCTTTAACATGTCATATGAAAAAGTTGCCTGAAAAGGAAAGAGTTATTCGTTTTGAAACAGACTAAAAAAAGCAAAAGTAAAGACAGACAAATTGATTGTAATATGTTGCTGATGTAATTTAGTTGTGCTAGTCTATACAATCCTCCCTTTCTCCAATATTCTAAGACGAAAACCGTTTATTTCTCTGTTTTAGACTCATTACTGATTGGAATAACAACACTGTCTTTGTGGCTTGTATGGTGTGGACAGATCCGTTCGCTGATGCAAATGCTCAGAACTCAGGCGCTGGTGCGAAGGAGTATGTGCATATCCGCGTTCAGCAGAGAAATGGAAGGAAAAGTCTGACCACCGTTCAAGGCCTGAAGAAAGAATTCAGCTACAACAAGATTCTCAAGGACCTCAAGAAAGAGTTCTGTTGCAATGGTACCGTTGTGCAAGATCCAGAACTCGGACAGGTGAATACCTTATTCGATTTTATCTTTCTCCTCGTTGGAACAAAGGACTTATGGTATGGTAGACGTCATTCTTTTTTCACATAATTGAATGCTATTCTTTCGTCTCTGAGCTACTGAGGAACAAACAAGTTTAGTGTAAGGCAACGATCGTTCTTTGGACCAACCTATGACCAAATATAAACGAGTTCTTCACTTGACCAAAGAGCCTCAGATGCGAATCCAGGATTTCAGGATATGAACTTTATGAGTACAAGTTTGGGATTCTACCACAACTTGTACTTTTTAAGTGAATTTCTTAACACATACACACGCGCCCTTGGATGAACGATTTCTAGCTTGTTTGTTCTCTACTGATTGTTTTCATTTCACACAGGTTATCCAGCTTCAGGGCGATCAGCGGAAGAACGTGTCAACCTTTCTCATACAGGTTTAATTCACATCCTCTACCTGTTCCTCGAAATCCAATATACATAATCTAAAAAATGTACGTTGATTTCGCGTATTTTTTTGTGATTTTTAGGCTGGCATTGTGAAGAAGGATAACATCAAGATTCATGGTTTCTAAACACAATCAAAGAGAGGGGATTGATTCACATTTTGTGATTGCAACATTCACAGTTTGTTTACATTACATCAAGCGCGCTACGAGCAACGTTTTTTTCTGAGTTTTAACACATTTTTTCTTCAATATATATATGGCAGAAGCTTGGTATATTAGTAGCTTGTTGATGATCAGTATATATCAAAAGTTGTATGGTGAATCCCCAATGGAGATGGAGAATCAGCCCAAAAGTTTACAAGATCATTATATTCTATTTTGGATGAACATTATAGTATTTGTCATTTTGTATATAGTTTACTTATACCATCAATATACATTTGCTTATTTCATGAGCTTCTTGTTGGTGCTTAATGTATTAACTATTTCGTCCGTTTCAATTTGTTTGGTTGGTTGTGACTTGATTGTGCCGTGTAGACTCTTCACTTCTGATGTTGTAGTCATGTTGGTGTTTGCAAAAAAGTTGGAGAATCTGACATACATCTGTTGATATTTTTGAAGAGTTTGAGCAACATAAGGTATAGAGTTCAAGAGAATAATGAAAACGTTTGAATTTTGTGGTCATAAACTAAAAATATGTAAAAATGTACCAATATGTTTTTAATTTTATGGTCTTAAAAGATGTCAGATGGAAAACTGAAATTAAGAAACTGTCATAAAAAGAAAGGGACATTCTTTTTGAAATGCAACACACCTAAATTTTGTTGAAATGACGAGCAAGAAAAGAAGAGAAGGAAGGAACATAAATCGTAATTTAAAAAACGACTTTTGAAACTTGTGAGGTAAACTAGGGTGTGTCTAATGGGGAGGAAAATATTTGCTAGTTTTTTCAATGTTTGATTAATCAAAATATAGATGTTTTTATCACAACATGTACATAAAGATCGAAAAACGAAATATTTTTTTTTAAAAAAAGATGAAGATTGTATAGTAATGTGGGTAAATGCCTAGTAGACGCATATCACGAATTTAACCATATTATAAAGGAAAATGGCATAGATTTCCCCTTAAACTTGTATCGAAAAGTCAGTTACACGCTTAAACTATTATGGCGACCTACTACACACCTCTGCTATTTAAAAGTGAATTTATTTACCCCTAAAGCTGACATGAAAAAATGATAATAATTAAAAAAAAATCATGTGCGTCAGATGAGACAGAAAGTAAAAAAACCCACCCCACATCTCTTTTTCTTCTTCATTCCCCACAATCCTCATCTTTTTCACACCCATTAAACTTAAAATAAACAGATAACAAAAAATAAATTACTTCAAACTGGAGCAAAATTTTGAGAGGTTTCAATTGTTGGAGCTTTGACGGACATTTTGAGTGAATTGAGTGATAGATTGAAAATGGGAAGAAAATAAATTTTCTACTATCTAGATTTTTTAAGAAACCTCCATGAAAAACATGGAAAAAGAACAAAGAATGTTTGTCCAGATTTGAAAAATATTTACAATTACAAACCGCAACAAGTAACAATGGAAGCTCATTTTCCGTGACCAATCAATGGAAGAAATTGAATCAACCTTCTTGTGGGTACATTTTGAAATGGAAGAACTCTTCAACTCCATAACTGAACTCCAGATTTTGGGTAATTTTGTTGATAACAATTGCTAAAAGTTTTTCTTTACCATTTTGCTATGATTATTAGAGAATTTTAATAATTGATTAAAAATTAATTAGTGTAAAATATAATTAATAAAATAAATAATAAGTAATAAAGAAAAAAAAGTAAAAAAAATAAAATACAATTTCTGACTTGGCGCTGACATAGTGCTAATGTGACAGTGAGTGTAATACACAGCATACTCTGAAAGTGGTGTTGCACATATCAAGATGATATTAAATTTACTTTGAAGTAATTAAGGTGTGTAATAGAATATTATGATAGTTAAAATGTGTAACTGACTTTTCAGTACAAGTTTAGAAAAATTCATGTCTTTTCTCTAGTATAAATATATTATATTTAGATAATAAAAATGTAGAATGTCAATCTATTATCCATCAAATTTCGAATTAAATTTTTACTTATTTCCAAATAAAGAAACCTAACAACCCCTTAATCTCCTTCATCACCTACCATTCAACAGTCAGCGCCTTCTTCTCCTAAATAAATGTGCTGTTTTACTTAATTATTTTAAGTAGGGTTGGACTTTGGACTATAGCTTACGGATTCGATTAAATTCGATAGCTTTAATCTAAATTATAAAAAAATTAAAAAAATTCACATAACATGAAAAATGAAATAACGAACGCAATAAGTTTTAAAAATGACTATACGTAGTCTGACATGTTTTTTTAATTTTCCACCAGGGTGTACGATACGATTAGATATTAATTTGTGCATTGCAGGACTCATTTTTAAAGACGTTTGCTCCTGTACGTAGCCTAACTTATTATTTAAAGTTGAGTATAGCTATATAAATAAATGGTACTCTCATTCTCTAGTAGTATTAGTTTTTTTCCCCAATTTTTTATTTGGCAGATTCTTCAGAAAAAAATTCCTCCTCTGATTATTTTTGTGCTGATTTTAAAGGTATTTATTTACTTCTAATTCTTTGTTTTAATTTGATTTTATTTTCTATGTTTATTGTTTTGTAAATTATATCCATGAGTAAGTTGAGATTAGTTATATAAATTTTCACGTATGTTAAAATGTTTGTTTAAATTTCAGGAAAAATATTGACAAAAGTTGAAACTGAATTCAGTGAAGATGAAGAAGCTTTGATAATCAGGATGTACAATTTGCTTGGCAAGAGGTTTCTTAACTTCTTCATAAATTACTTATTTGAAAGCTTTTTAAATTTTTTATTTTACCCTTAATGATATATTTTTATAATTTTAGTCTTATAGGAATGTTCTTATAAACATAAGACATAATTCGAGTTTAATGACTTTGTTTATGAAATTATATCAGACATATTGTTATATCAACAAAATTATACTCTCTGACATCTCAGTTATAATATTACTGATGCAATTCGAGTCTTACATGTCTACATGAATATGATAAATAAGAAAATATTTTTTAAAAAATAAATTTTAAAAAAATATATCATACAAATTTTGATAACATGAATTTTTCTTTTTTTTATTTATTTCTTTTAATTTATTATTAGGTGGTCTCTTATAGCTGGAAGAATCCCGGGAAGAACTACAGAGGAGATTGTGAAGTATTGGAACACTAGATCCACCACTAGCCAATAACAATGTCAAAATCTTTTGGATCCCTTCTTGAACGAATAAATTTTTATATAGAAATAAAATATTTTGTAGAAATTTTAGCTTTTGTGTTTAAAAATCTCACTTTTATTTATTCAAGTAGATGGTAATTAATTTTCGAAATTTAATAATTTGATTATTTTGGATTACATCGAGTGTATCAAATTCTTCAATTTTTGATATGTAGATTCGAGAATTTTGTCAACAACATGAAAAAATCTCAACTCAAGAATTCGAATTGAAAAAAGAAAAAGATTGTGACATCAAAGACTTCAATATGTCTCATACGTACATATAAGCAGAGTTAAAACTTTAAATTCATTTCTTCTTGATTTTAGAATGATAATTTCAAGACAAATAATTGGGGAACAATCTTTGACACGTTAACGGAAAATGTTACTCCTCTAATTCATTCTATGTGCTACTATTTTCTTATTCATCTATCAAAAAAGTGATATACTATTTAACTTTAAAATTTTCATTTATCCTAAAAGACATAAAAGCTAAAATTTCAAAAATATGAAGGCTTCAATATTATAATAATAAATTCAATAATACAATAGGCATGACAAAATCATACAAGCATATATATATTATATATATACTCAAGTAATAACTCAACATCAAAAATAAAATAATCAAAATACTCCTTAATCCCTCTCATAATATATTTTTTTTAACCTAAGTTGAATTATTTAATTATTCCCATGGATTTAACCAACACTCCTCAGGTTTTTTTGGAAATCTTTCAGTATCTTGACAATAATCATAAATGACAAGATTTCTTTGTACCCAAGCATAATCCAATTTTTGATCACTTGATAAATGCCATGAATCATATTGATCCCACCAATTTTGTGTTGTTGTTGAAACACAAGATGGATATGGATCTTCCCATTGACAACCATCAACACTAAAATCTTTGTATGATGAAACAAATGGTTGATTTTTCCAATTTGTTTTCTCTAAACCACCTCTTGTAGCCCAATCATCTGCATTCCATATACTTGAAAATAAGTACATTGGCTTCTCATTTGGGAAGAAATTGTTTGTGTAATTCGCGTTTTTGTACACTCTTATCGGTACCTTATCCACGAAAAACCTGTACATGTATGACAATATTTTGGCGTTAGTTTTAATCACTCAAACTCTTATTAAACGTGAAAGAATCTCGTTCGTTCAATCATAATTTAATATAATGAAAATTAAAAGGTACTTACACAATTTGGTGAGTATTCCAAAGAACTGAGTAGGTGTGAAAATCCTCAGTGGGGTCAAACCATAAAACATGTCTCATCTCACGATTACCAGTTCCATTCTTGTACACATTTGTTTGAATAAGATAAGGTTCACCTGTCCTATTTCCCAAGAACTCAAAATCTAATTCATCTCTTGTTGGTCCTGCTCCATCTTCTGTGCACATCTACAATTCATTCAAAAATCCATATAGTTTAACATATTACGATAACAATAATAATATACTCAGTATAAAGTACATCTGGAGATCGAAAAGTGTGTACACAGATTTTATTCCTATCTTGTGAAGATAGATAGACTGCCTACGATAACATACTCAATGTAATCTTACAAGTAGAATATGAAAAAAATAGATGCAGATTTTTACCCCTACTTATGAAGGTAGAAAGACTGTTAAAAACCCCCCATTAAACATATCAAAATATAACTATCGCACAAGTAAATCAGAATTTTTTACATTATGTGTTGGATTGCAAGAGATGATACATGTCCAAAGTTGTTTATAAAATGTGAGATTAGTAATCTAGAAAACAAAGTAATTTAGTAATTACTATAGTAATGTAAAAATTCTTTTTTTAGAGGGATGTTGAAGCAATTAAAGAAGTAATTTCCGAGTGATTAATAGGTCATGAATTCGAGCATTGAAATCAGTCATTAATATTTGCTTTGAAATAAACTATACATATTGCATTTTAAAAATTATATCTGAACGTGAAATATTTTATATATCGATCTATCATTTTTAATATTATGTAAAAAAAAAAATTGCAAACTTACATAGTAAGCTGTCACAACACCAGCAGAGTCACCTCCCACCAATTTCAACTTCATGCTAAACCACCCAAATCTATATTTCTGTTTGGTCATAAATCCACATCCTATATTAAAATAAAATAAAAATCAATCATCAACCAATATTTGCAAAAATAAGTAAAATAAAAAATGCAAATGTCAATTGGTATATATTAAAAAAAAAACATTGAATTATTGTATTTTAATCGCCACTATAAGGATGCGATCAATTGAACACCTTTCTAAGAACATAAAGAGTTAAATGTCAAAAAAAACAATGAAAATTGGTATATATTGAAAAAACATTGAATTCTTGAATTTCAATCACCCATATAAAGAAAAACTCATCAATGTTACATAGATCGAAAGATGATCAGTTGAACATTTTTCGTCAAAACATAAAAGAATCAATTTTATAATTTTTTTATTTATCAAAATAGTATTGAAAAAAAAACTATATTCTTGAATTATAATTACCTGCTTTTTTGTCCAATGATAAATACCAGATCTGTCCATCTTCAGAAGTCTTGAAATGAGTTTCTGGACAACTTTTACTAAAATTGTCATCAAATGAACCTTGTACTTCAGCTTGTGTTGATGAAAAAAGTACAACAATTATTGCACAAAGTACAAGAAAATAAGCTATAGAAGAAGCCATTTTCTCCCCAAAAATTTAAAAAAAAAATGGAACTAAAAACTTCACAAGAGGAACTTGAGAAGTGAAGCTTCTTAATAAGTTTGAATCCTTTTAGAGAAGAAATATAAATAAATAAAATAAAATAAAGGATGTACAGATCATTGATCACTAGTTTTGGTCATGTCAAGGGCAAAAACGGAAATGAAATTTTTTTTTCCATGTTTGTTGCTTTTGTATTGTTTCAAGTGTTTATACTACTTTAACCTTAGTATATAAATAAAAAATAAAAAATTCTCCCCTTTTAATAGGAGACATTGAAGTTTGTCCAAAAAGTTATGTTCACCTATTTTGAGAATAATAGTTATTTCAATAATATATTTGATTTAATTTCACAAATAGAATTTAAAAAATATAAAATGTACATAATTTTATCATTAAAAAGATTATTTACCATAAATCCTAGATTAAAGTAAAACATATCAAATCAGATATGAAAACAATGGAACAAGAAGTAGTGGCGACAACAAACAATTTGATAACCAAAGCAAAGGGCACGAAAGAAAAATTAAAATGACGTTCAACTACGGAAAAAACTTATTCTCATAGAGTGTTTAGCCAATACAAAATGTATTATTACGTAATTTTAATGAAGTAAAATGAATTATAAATTTAAACAGATGCCTCCAAAAACACGTTACGCATAATTTTATTTTTTTTTACAAAAGTTAATAGTTCATTATAAAGAGGCAAATATAAGTTCTAAATTTTTAGAAGGGCAATTTAGGGATTGATCCCACAATCACATATAATCCAAACGACCGACAAGCTGGATAAAGCAATTGACAGAAAGATGAGTGAGGTGGAAATGACCATAATGCCCCCAAGGACTTCACTGAATTTTTGTTAAAGAAAAATGTGAGTGGGGTCTAATATGCCTGCATATGTGAACATGACTCTATTTGATTTGTCTTATAAATAATAGAAACTTGTTGGATTTGACAACTGGATTTTGCTCTTTTGATTGGTCCTCTACAATACACTAATTGATTTGTTTGTTGCTCCAATAATAACCCTTTTCTCTAACCGAAGATCGATATTCATTTTGAAATTTGATTTATCTGGATACTTATGTTATCAAAATGTCTCTTTCGAAACTTATAAAAATGATTTAATTTCAGAATTCAAATATGAAATTTTAAATTAAAAATAGAGGTATTTATCGTTTTATTATAATTTTTAGTGTAAATAACGAATATAAATAACAGTTAAATTAAATTTTTTCGAAAATATAAAAACAAGTCAGAGCGAAATGAGTCATTTATCATTACTATAGGTGTAGTAATGTGTGCTTAAAATCTTCTTAATTTTGAAAAGTGTTTCTTATTAGAAGAAGTACTTCTGGTAAATAACATTTTGTGTTTAGTTAATCAATTTTAAAAAAATAGTTTTGACAATATTAAATTAGTAGTACTTTTTGCTTGGTCAATGTTCTAAAATTATTTTGGAAAAAAACTATTTTTTTTAATTTCTGGAGAAAAAAAAAACAATTTCTAACACGATTCAAAAGCACTCATATTTCCTCTAAAAGCTTGATCAAATAACTCGACTTAAAGAAAATATTTTTTTTCAAAAAAATTAATACTATTAATTTTTAAAATTTTTTGACTAAACACAGACTATCAATCTCAAACTAATTGAACTCTAAATGAAATTTCTTAATTCATTTTGCTCCATATATAATCAAAGTCACTAGTGGAAAATCAAAAAAATAATATTTGACCCCACATTTTATTTTATTTTTTAGTAAAAGGAAAAAAAAAACAAGTGGAACAAGTATTGGGGCCAGTAAGATAAATTAAGGGGGATATTTATATTAATCATTTGACTTTACTGCTTTGGATCTCTATAATTACAGAACAAACTTACTTTTAAGTTTTTAAATCTTTTATTTTATTATTAAAAGCAGAGAAATTTTATAATTTTTGGGAGAAGAGCTAAGAGGTGTTGGTTGCTAGGAATAAAGATGACCGACATGCTCATGCTTCCATTAACTCTATGTTACAACGCCGTCTATTTTTCGCTGATTCAAGATTTAAATTTTACGAGTTTATATTATATTTGAAATTTTATCATAATGTATCTGGTTTGTTAGATTGAGAATAACTTTTTAACATATTAATAAGATTTGAACTTAAAGTTAATAAGTTGAGATGAAGCAGTACTCATGTTATTTTAGTGTATACATTTTCATTTAATTATAATTAATTAGTGTATGTTTTTCTCTAGATTTTATTACTTGATATATAATTCGTATATATATAAAGTTAATATTAATTTTGATGTATATATATAATAAAGGCTTAACCTTTTTTAAAAAACTAATAAATTGTGTGCTAACTTTTTTATATTTAAATTTTTTTAATAAAAATCTTGATTCGTGATATACGATATAAATACATAATAATAATAATGAATCATTCATATGCAAATGCCCCCATGTGAGGTTCAACAGTTGTACAGTTTTGAGACAGTAATGCATTGTCTGGGAAAACATATGCACTTACTATTTCTTAGATGTAAATTGCTTAGCCACTTTTATATTTTGATAACAATTGATTATAATAATTAAGTTAGTGTTATTAACTAAAGAATTGCCAAGTTATGTGAATTAAGTTGAGTTATTACTTTATTTTATTACTTTGACTTTTCTTTTTTCCCAACTTTGTTATTTGACTTGCCTATAGTTAAGATTCTTTAGTTTATAATTAGATGTTTTGTGTTTGAATTTTTAGAAGTAGAAAAAAAACTTGTAAAAAATGTCCACTCTATAAATAATCTACTGCATGCAAATTTAAATTTAATCGAACATCAGTATAAATATTAGGCACTAGCTAAGAAAACAAAAAATTAAAAGAGCATGTTTATGCTAAAACTTGGTGGATTAATTCAGAACTTTTTGGAACTTGGAGTTAAATTACTACTATAACAATAAGAATAAAAAATGTATATATATGACAGTTTGGCCGAGTGGTCAAAGGCGCCAGATTTAGGCTCTGGTCCGAAAGGGCGTGGGTTCAAATCCCACAGCTGTCAATTTTTTTATAAATATGTATACATATTAATCGTGTTACCAAAGTAACAATGGAGTGTAATGTGACAATGATAAAGATTCGAATTTACTCTTTTTACAACATATGTATACATATTAATCGTGTTACCCAAAGTAACAATGGAGTGTAAGGTGATAATGATAAAAATTCGAATTTATTCTTTTTTTACAACATATGTGTACATATTAATCATGTTACCCAAAGTAACAATGGAGTGTAAGGTGGTTATGATAAAGATTCGAATTTACTCTTTTTTTACAACATATGTATACATATTAATCGTGTTACCCAAAGTAACAACGGAGTGTAACGTGATAATGATAAAGATTCGAATTTGCTTTTTTTTACAACATATGTATACATATTAATCGTGTTACCCAAAGTAACAATGGAGTGTACGGTCACAATGATAAAGATTCGAATTTACTCTTTAAAACACGAGTTTGTATTCAATCTGGTACACCTTTAAAAACAAGTTATTTTCTTTATCTTAAAAATTGTTGATAAACATCAATTAGTATTACTTTTCCTCTGTATACTGACACAACTTACACAAAATGTTGTGTGCGTTAATTTTCAAATCAACATGATACTCGAAATATTTAAACTTTAAATTCGCTTCAGTAATAATTTACGTAAAATAGCGATCAATTTTCCCTTCATCCATGGATCATTTGGGCTTTATTAGCTTTTGTGATCTCTACATCAGAATTGGGCTTCTTATCCTTTGGTGGATGATACCTATAACAATTCAAAAGCAGTATGAAATTGAGTTAACTTTAAGTAGGTAACACTAAGAAATAATATTCAGAAAACGTATACTTTTGTATATAAATATATACATATTTTATATATAATTAGTCTATATTTTTTGTATATTTGATTAATGAATATAATTATTTTTAGCCAAGCGGCTCACTGTGTTAGGCCGACTACAATAGATTAGATTAGGTGATTTGCACATAAGCGATATTTTTAAGATTGTTTACGTCTAAATTAGTGACTTAGAATAACAATTTATATCTAAATTGAAGTATAAGAGCACGAGACTTATAGAATAACAATCGGTCGCATACACGCTCCCGACCTCGCCAAAAATTTTGGTTTTAGATGAGTTTACAACGTTGTTTCGAATCTCCAAAGAACCAAAAAAAAACTTGTCGAGTATGACCTAGGGCTATGCATGATGTTCTCCTCGTTGAATCGAATCAAATTAGACTTTTACTATCGCACCTTCCCTTTCGATACGTCAAAATATCAAACACGATTTTCGATCCATACAAAGATATATATTAATATTCTATTACCGTTCTTGATATTTTTACGAAATTGACTATGTAGTATTTGTCACTATTGATTCATCTAATTCAAATTTGTGTCGCGAAAGATTTATAATGATCAAATGATACATTCTCAATACTATATTATGATTGTACGGATATACTTTTTTTTTTAATTGTGATTGACCGCATATACACTCCCAACCTCGCCATTTTGGAGATAGACGAGCCTACAACTTTATTTCGAATCTCCCAAGGACAAAAAAACTTATCGGGTATGACCCATGCTATGCCTAATGTTCTCCACGCTGAATCGAATCTAACTAAACTTTGACTATCACACAGAGGCGAACACAAGATTTGAAAACTTTGGGTGTACCCATATAAACATAACTTAAATATGTGGTCTAAGCTAAACTTAAAATAAAAACAATAAAAAGAGGCTTAAAGTGGGATCTGAATGTCTAGAGGGTGATATCTCTAGCTTCTACCAATTGCACAAGGACACTTTTATGTTTTTTATGGATACACTGTTAAATATATTCAAATTCTTATCAGTTTTCAAAATAGATATACATTATACATATGATTTTTTCAAAAATAAGCAAGTGCACATGCACCCCCATATAGTGTGGATCTGCCTCTGCTATCACACATCACCTTTTGATACGTCAAAATAACAAACAGAAAGTTTGGTCCATACCAAAATACATATTTAAATTTTTTTACCGCTTTTGGTACTTTTACGAAATCATCTATGTAATATTTATCATTATTGACATATCTAATTTAAATTTGTGCCGCGTAAGATATATTTGATTTAGGTTTTTCCTTTCCTGTGATGGATTCAGGATCCACCCTTCTTACGTGTCACCAATCTATTAGTTACTGTGACACCACAAACCATCCTAGTCAGATACTGATCCGACCCGACCCGAAGTCCATCAGTGGACTCGAGTCTTCTCCCTTCTTACAAAAAATAAAAAATAAAAAATCCCTTTTTCCTCTGCAACCAAATCTCCTAAATCTTCGCAGGCTACAATGGCGATCTCCAAAACCCTAACCCTTATCGCCATTCTCCTAGTCCTCGTACCCATCAACCACTCCTTTTCCTCTTCCTCCGATGAGGACCTTCTCCCGGAGCTAATCAATCTCCGATCTCAATCTCCCACCGGAGTTATCCATCTCTCCGATCATCTTCTCCGTCGAATCCTCTCGGCTAAATCCCCACGACCCTTTTCATTTCTCATCTTCTTTGACGCTAAACAACTCCATTCAAAACCCGAACTTTCACTACCTACTCTAAAAAATGAGTTCTCCCTTTTATCCTCCTCCTTCCTCGCTAATAACCCAGGAAACAACAAGCTCTTCTATTTTACTATCGAATTTGGTGACTCACAAGCTTCATTTGCGCTATTTGGGGTTAATTCATTACCCCATTTACGTTTAGTCCCACCTTCAGCTACTGATATGAAAAAAGATTCGATTCAAATGGATGGGTCTGATCTCGCCAGGCTTGCTGAATCAATGGCTGAATTTGTTGAAGCGAAGACTAAGCTTACTGTAGGTCCTATTCATCGACCACCGATGATTTCGAAGAAGCAGATGGCCGTTATTATTGCTGCAGGATTGGTTTTGAGTCCTTTTTTGGTGAAAAGGGTGCTTTCTGGAGGTACCCTTTTGCACGATAAACATGTATGGATGGCGGGATCAATATTCGTTTACTTTTTCAGTGTTTCAGGTGCAATGCATAATATAATTAGGAAAATGCCTATGTTTATGATGGATAGAGAGGATCCAGGGAAGTTGGTTTTCTTTTATCAAGGATCAGGGATGCAATTGGGAGCTGAAGGATTCGCGGTTGGGTTTTTGTACACGATTGTTGGATTGTTGTTGGCTTTTATGACTAATGTTCTCGTTCGTCTAAAGAGTAGGACTGTGCAGAGGGTGGTGATGCTTTTTGCGTTGTTCGTTTCGTTCTGGGCTGTTAAGAAGGTGATTCAGCTCGACAACTGGAAGACTGGGTACGGTATTCATGCTTATTGGCCTTCAAGTTGGAAGTGATAGCAATGTAGTATTACTGGCTGAATGATATGGCTTCTATCATTAGGTAAGAGATGTGTAACAGCTTATACTACTTGTCAGCTAGCTTAATTTCGAACCTAAGTAGTTGACGGAAAAGTTTTAGCTTTTTTCGAGATGGATAGGTTCTGTGATTTATATGGAGCACGTATGTTTTGATTGAAGCTTTGAAAAGGGATTATGTACAAATTGCACTTAACAATTTGCACGTATTTTGTATCAGTCTCTCTGTTTTGGTTATCAGTGGTGTTTGTCAAGTTTTGAATTCCTGCATTTTTCTATGTTTATATATGATGAGGAATTAGTCTACCCGAACTTTGGTTCAAAGTTCAATGGCAAAGGTAATACAGTTTGGGATGTGTGATAGATGGCTAGGCGCACATCATGAGCTCGAATAGACCAAGTCTTGTGTTTAAGTGGAGAAGGGTAGAGGGATGGGGTTATTATTGACTAGTTTCAAAGCTGAAACAACAGTTTGTTGGTTATAAGATAGGATGAAAAAACAGCTACCTCAGTAGTGAAATAGTTAAAGCTTTACAGGTTAATAATTTGAAACGCTGGTGATTACTGATTAGCACTCACTAGGATCCTTTTTTACGTCTTCTATGAGCGTTTGTGGACAAAAAGGAATGTTCAGATGAGGTTAGTTATTGTGTCAACCACGATTGTGTCGAACCTGGCCATTACATCCCTCTTGTAATATCCCATATAGTCTTAAATTGGCTTTTAGGGTTATGTTGCTCAAGAGGTTCACCAAGATTCTGTTGATGAGATAGTTGGACCACATACACTTCCTATGACGACGATGATAAGGAGCTTTAGAAATAGTGGAATAATGACTTAAAACCTACCTCATCCACATTACTTCTTAACCTAGCCCAGTAGTACCATGATTATCTTCGATATTAATCGAGTTCTATTTGGTGAAAAATTGACAATGCATCAATAAACTGAGAGTAAATACTCAATGTCTAATACTGTATCCGAGTTGTATGTTAGCTGCAAGTAAGTTATGATATCCCAACTCAATTGATATGGCCGTAGACCAAAGATTTGGTCTGCTTGAACATGATGGTAGTACGATTTTTGGTGGTTTAGTATGTTGCATATCAGAGTTATTGCAGCTAGTGATTCTAGACTTCATGGGGGTCAACATATTGGTGCATAAGGTTCAAGTACGCTGTCATTCTGCTGCTATTATGTGTATGAAGGTGAATAGTAGTGCATTAACTGGTTAGACAAGGTGAGCTTTGGAGAACAAAGGATCAAATTTCTTCAGAAGGGGGAGGATAAACACTTGTTAGAACAACTTTAAGAGTTAAAAGAGTTTTAGAGTGAGATATAATGTGACTGGGAATCTAATTTTTGCCCGACAGAAGGAAAACAATCCTATTGGTCATCTGCTTTTCAACATATTGTCGAAGCTTCAGATTCACAGTATCAAGCATAAGAAAGAGATTTAGAGAGAGATATAGTTTTTTCTAATAACTAGGATGTGAAATCAAGTCTTTGAAAGAGGAGAATTTTAATATGTGGACTGAAAGAGTGTAACGAACATGTAATCCTCTCAGTAATCATGCTAAACTCCTGGATCATTTGAGTCAGTTGTGCATTTCATGATTTTTCAAAACAATTGGAGTTACTTCCACTGCTAGACGACGGAAGGGATAGAGAAGAATGGTGGTCTGTGTTTAGCATATTTAAGTTTATTTCTAACAGCCATCTTGAGTGAGTCAAAACGCTCAAAGCAACATCTCAGCCTTTGTGTATTTGATAGTCTATGCTTTTGATTGCCAATTTCTCCAGGATTTCCTTCTGGAGTTGCAACTGATACCCCTCTATTCGCATTATTTGGGGGCGGGAGGTGGGGTTGTGCTAGATCAACGGCAAAGTTGTTTCCGTGTGACCACAAGTTTGAGCTATGAAATCAGCCACAATTTCTTACATCAGGGTAAGCTGCCTCCTCACCTACCTTTTGGGGCGATCCTGGGTGAACCGTGTGGTTCGTGCACTGAGCTATCCTTTTAGTTGTTTCACATCTATGATGACTGTATTAGATGCTGGAAGTGGTTTCAATCTTTGAATGGGCTTGTAAGATTGCTCAAATTCATAATCTGAGTCTTTCAAGTTACAAACTGCCCGAGGTAGTAATTATCTCGTGAAATTAGTTGAGGTACATATAAGCTGATTTGGACAGAAGAAGAATGTTAGAAAGTGTTTTTAAGCAAAAAAGAAAAAAAAAAGAAGGGGACTTATTGACTTCGTCATGACAACGAATTCATGCTAAGACGGAAACATGGATGTTTACGAATTTATGTGTGACAAACTATCAATTCAAAATAAATGTTATAGCTACAGTTTCATTTAATTTTAATTCACAATAAACTTTTTGTCATTCGTCTCTCTCTCCCCTGAATCTTGCTCGTTACTCTTTGGTTTGTCACAGATGACTAAATTAATTTTTTTTTCAAGTTTTATACCTGAACTATTTAATTATTGATCAAATCACACACCAACTATAAATTGTTCTATTTTACCACCTGAATATAGTGATATTTCAAATAGAAAAAAGGAACAATCGACATTTAATATGTATTTTGATAAATAACTATAATAGCTAAAATAGAAAACTCATTTACCTAATTATTCAAACATAAAACTTGAAAAACCAAAATAACATTTCATAACAATTTTGTTATGCTATTACTAAAATGACATTTATTTTGAGACGGAGCACGGGAGTATTAGATAACCACAAAATCATTAGAAGACAAGTGTGCTTATAATTTATCAAAAACTCAGTGCTAACTGACAAAACCAACGGTAACTTTCTTTTCAAACCGTTGTGTCCTCCAAAAACACTCCATCTTTTCCCCTGTTTTTTTTCTTTTCATCACAATTTCCCATTAATCATCATCATATTCATAATTTTTTTCCATTGAAGAACCCAATCATAAAGAAAAAAATGAAGTGTTTTACATGTTGTTTTCGTACTAATTCCAATCACAAGAAAATCATCACAAAAAAGTCATGTAGTAACAAGATCAATAGTATCTCTCCTCAAGCTCTCCAGGTACGTCGTAATAATCACTATTTATTATTCAGTTGACCGAGAGGAAGGCCTTAGACACAATCATATCATTCTTCTAGTAAATGACTAAAAATCCGATAAGAAGATTCAGTTGACTGAAGGGAAGGCCTTAGGCACACACTCGCGTGCTCACATTGACTTTAACTAAAACGACCCTTTTACTTTGAATTTTGAGTTTGATTAACTTCTTGTGTTATTTTCTAAAGGATTTGCTCGAGACTCGCGAAAAAGGTGAAGATATTGTAGCCATTAATGGTACAAAAGAAGAAGTTAATCACCACGACAAGATTGTGAAATCCATAAACCTCATCGAAGAATCAAAGTACAATTTTTTATTTAATTTTTCAAAACTATAAAATGCAATTTTTATTTTTTTTTTGGTTATCTCAAATCTGTTAAAAAAAAAACAGGGATATAATTAACAGAGAGAATTTGCTCGAGTTCGATGAGAATAGCGAAGCTGATGTAGACGCCATTGATGCTAAAAAAGAAGCTCGACACAAGATTGTGAACTCCATTAACCTGTTTGAAGAATCCAAGTAAGTTTTTTTTTAAAAAAAAATATTCAATTTTGTCTGTTGTTTTCGTTCACTCAAATTCTTCGAAAAACAGGGACGAGGAGGAAGAAGAAGAAGAGTCGAATAAAAGCAGCAAAAATGATGAGGGCTTATTATCAAATCAAGTTTCTGCAGATTGCTCGGAGTATCTGAGCAATTTGCAGAAACATAACGGAGAAGAAGAAGAAGAAGTGGAAGAGGTTTCAAATTCAAGTGTGTCAAGCTATATATCTTATCCTCAGTTTCATCGATATCATTGTTGCAGAAACAGCAATGATGAATTCGAAGATATTGATCTCGAAGATGAAGCTAACAATAACGATGATGGAAATGAATTGATTCGTGAAGAGTCGTCTTACGAGTCATTGTTTTCACTCTCCATAGACAACTCCACTCGGAATGGAAATAATCCCATCCCCGAAATCATGTGCGACAAGGAGGAGGTCAACAGTCCATTGAAACCTATGTTGCTGAGACGTTTCAAAAATGTTGACATACTTGTATCGGAACCTCAAGAAGTAGTGCATTTTCAACACGAATGTGACAACAGTTTTGAAGAGTCCGAGCAACATAGATCACCGGTATTGAATCCAATTCGAAATCCATGTCTATTGAAAGACACTGGCATTACAACGCCTCCATCACTATTGAATCAACAAGAGGAGAAGGAGAACATTGATATGAATCTTCTTGATTTTAGTACCACGTATAATCGTGCAAAAGAAGAGCCTAATTTGAAGCGCCAAGAGAATGAAATCGCGGTTGATGCTAGTCTCTCAAGCTGGTTAGTTGAATGTTCTCAAGACGATACGCCAAATTCTAAAAACAGTGTTGGTTCTGTCGGAAATTCACCTTCAGAGAGATGCGTAGGGCTTATTGATGGACCAATTTTAGGAGCATTGTTAGTAGAAGAGCTCAAAGATGAAAAGCCAATTGTAATAGGGACTATTGGGAGCTATTTGAGACATACAGGGCAAGCTACTGGTGTTTCATCTTACTGAGGCATTTCGTCGAGCAGGCAGCACACTCCCGGGAGGGAGGTATATGCGCTTTATTTTTACACGTATTATGTTAAGTTTGTATTGTTATTCCATATTCAACTATTCAATAGTTTTAAAGATAGTTAAATTTGTATAGCATTTTTTTTACATGAAAGTGGAGTTTACCAGACCAATGAATATCATCCCTTTGAGGTCTGATTAATTTCAATTTATATAAAAGTTTTAACTTTGAAGTATAGTGTATGACAAATATCATGAATTATCCTGTAATAAAATTAGTGGTTGCTTATAGCTACTTCTCGATTATCTCGATAAATATAATGAATTATCTCATAATAAAATTAGTGGTTTCTCGATTATTTCTTTCATAATCAGAGCTCAGAGAAGGAATAGATAGAAAATGGTATAGAACTCGAACACAATAATCGGATTGATTATCTTCATGTAAAAGATACTTGATTACATAATGGAAAAGATTAAAAAATCATCACTAACATTAGGAACATAATCAAATTTGATAGAGAGTGTCTTACCTTTAAAGTAAAAATTTAAAACATATTAAGTTATCAAAAAGCAGATACTAAATGTTTTCCAATTTTCTCATGTTTGTTTGGAACAATAGTTGTGGAAAATATTTTCAAAATCAACTCATTTTTTTTCAAAATTAAGGAAAATGACTTCCCTAAAAAAATTAACGAAACATTTTCCAAAACTTTCCTGCAATTTTAAATAATATTTTTTTTTGGGAAAAACAACAACTTTTTTATTAAAAAAATTCAATTTTAAAATTTTATTTTCTTTACCCGATCCCTGTCCCCCACCCACCCACCACCGGCCAGCCCCCTCCCCAAA
>NC_028639.1:4451298-4459504 GCF_001406875.1 Solanum pennellii | reverse complement strand
ACCCCACCCCCACCCCCAACCCCCATCACCATCCCAAATAAAAATTCTTAAAAAATATTTTCAATTTCATAAATTATTTTCTACTCTAGTAAAAATAAAAGATGTCTCTCAAAACATTTTTCATTCATAAATTAAACACTAAAAATTATTTCCGAAAAATATTTTCTACTCACCAACCAAACATGAGAAATAAGTCTAAAATCTATTTGTTTTCCAAAAAAACATTTTCTAGGAAAACATTTTCTAGGAAAACATTTTCCATGGAAAACATTTTCCTTCATACCAAACACACCCTAAATATCGAATATGAGATTAGAGAAGATAAAAAAGTTGCTTAGACTAAATTTAATTATTGTTAAGTAAATTATTTAATTAATATGCAATACTTGTACATATACTTAGCTGATTGCACTCTTAGGATAATGAAACATTGCATAGAAATATACAGCTAATTTTAAATAATAGAGTAACTAAATTAGGTATACAAAGACTTTTTGGACTTGGAAATAGTCTTTACACTTGACTTTAATTTGATAAGTAGTCCATCAAAATAATAGCCAACAAATAATAATAACTTGCCCATAATAATTTAAGTAACATTAGAGTGGACTTTTCTCAATATTATCTCCTAATAATTGAAGTTTAATGGTGCAAGTGTTTTTCAAATAAAAGAGAAACAATTTCTGAGGTTGACAATTATTATATAAAAATTATTTGGGAAAATGCACAAGTACCCCCTTAATCTATGCTCGAAATCTCAGAGACACACTTATAATATACTAAGAACTTATTACCCCCTTGAACTTATTCTATAAGTAATTTTCTATCCCTTTTCGACTTACGTAACATTAACATGAAAAAAAAAGTCAACCAGCGTTGGGCCCGCAAAGTAGTGCCATGTATACAGAAAAGAGGTAGAAAATTATTAATAAAATAAGTTCAGGGGGTAATAGGACTTTAGTATAATATGAGTGTGTCTATGAGATTTGGAACATAGATTGAGGGATACTTGTGCATTATCCCAAATTATTTATTTCCTTAAAGGTCAAAATAGAAGTTAATAATTACATATTTAATTTATGTATCACCAACCTTTGTATTTTGTACGGACAAAAAGTTCTCTTTAATTATGTTTCAATTTATACGATGTTATTTCATTTGATATAGAATTTTAATAAGAAAAAACCTACTTTTGAAACTCGTGTTTAAACAAGTCACAAATATTTATATTGCTATAAATCATTTTATTAAAATAATACGAGCATTTTAAAATTTAATTGTCAATAAATATAAAAATATATTATTTTATTTTTTTGAAAAGAGACTAAAAGGAAAGAGTTTTAGATATATTGAGACAAAGTGAGTAATAGGAAACAAAAGTGTTTCGTAATTTCTTTCTAATTTTCACTATTTTTTCTTGAGAATTTTAAAACTAAATTGTTTCTAATTATAGAAATGACAATTTTTTCAGGAAAAAAAAAATTGATGTCATATAAAATGAAATAAATAAAATACTTTTGTTATCTCAATTTATGTGCCACAAATTGAATTTTGAGAGTTAAATGTTAATTTTGTTCTTAAATTTTGGATATTAAAATTTTAAAGTTTTAAAAGAAATACATATTTAAAAACTGAGTAAGAAGTATTATAAATCATGATATCTAATCATTTGGAACAAAGAAAATAATATATATCAAAACCACAAAGAATATATATATATATATATATATATTAATTTTTTTTGTAGTGCAACAAAATTAGTCTCCAAACACCACCATTATTATGGAAAAAATAAAATAAAAATTACAACTTGTACTATAAAATAATGTGTATTTTGTGTGTCAATGTCCATGTTCTTTGTAAGCTAACCTCTCAAGTATCAACCTTACCTTTTTAGACAATTTTAATTGGTAGTTGTCCACCTCTACTTCTATTTCTTCTTTTTTTTTAAAAAAATCTATTTCTATTCCTCTCTAATTTTTCATCTTTCAATTTTTTTTTATAGATTATTATCCAAACAAAACAATTCCCACATTCAAACAACAAATAGAGAGAAGAAAAAAAAAAGAGAAAACAAATTAAAGGTCTTTTTGGGTATTTTTGCCCTTCATATCATATATAGTTTCTTGATTTCCTCATTTATTTGTTCTTTCATATATGCATGTTATTTTTTTGCATGCATATATATATATATATACACAAAAAAAATAGTTGAAGGAGACATTAATGGGGAATATTACAATTAGAAGGAGATAGAAAAAGTTTATTACCTTTTTCATATATCTCCTTCTTTTTTCTGCATGGCTTGTGCATTTATCTGAAAAGGTATTAATATAACTATCATGTTATTCAATTCTATTTCATCTTTTCATTTTCATTTTGTTTCTTTTGTCAATCAATATTATTTCTGATTTGTTTGAGATTGAGGTATCGTTAATGTTGTCAATCAAGACGTTCTCCCAATGCATTTGACGGAAAAAAAATGCAAAAATGTGATCATTGGAATTTAAACGTATGAGCTAAAGCAATTTTTGAACTACTTTTTTTGTTACATAAGAAGATTGCTTGTGATAAAAAGATTCAACAATTTACATATATAAAAGATTTTATTTTATCCTTTTTTTAGAGTGTAATTTCTAAAAAAAAGGAATTCAATTAAACCACGTCTGGTTATATAGCTCTACCCCTACCCAAATCAAGGGCAGAGTAAGGTGGCATTATAAGGCATCACGCTATATATAAGGTCGAAATTATTCTTTATGAGTATATTAAATTGTATTGACTTTTCTTGACTTTCATGTATCTATTTGTTTACCTTTTGAATGTTTAATTTTTCTCAAATCATTAGAAATTGAAAAGGGTATAAATTTTGTAATTTTTTGTTTTTTTGTTTTTTTGTTTAGGCAAGGAAATTAATATTTCTCATTGGTGTGGTCCTTCTATCATTTCTGAGCAAAGAATTATTGGCTTTTTGGGCTTTTAAATTATATATAATGGCAATCAAAGTGAAGGGGATTTGCAAATATATCTCAAATATTTTTGGTAACCTCTTTTATCCTTTTTCTTTTTTTGGAATTGCATGTTTTCTTGATATTTGATTTGAGGGTAAAAGTATAAAAAAATGATTTTGTAAATTTACAGTTGTTAAGGAGAGGGAGTTGGAGATTGGAGGTCCAACTAATGTTAAACATGTGGCACATATTGGTTGGGAAGGTCCCTCTGGAGGTGCACCTACTTGGGTATGTTATCTTTTGTTCACGTATTTGAGTTCTATCAAAATTTATTCGCACTCGATATTTTCATAAAATTTTAAAATGTAAGATGTTATATATTTTTACCTTAGTTTGTAGCTCTTAAAGTTGTCTCGTGTGATCATGAATCGAATCGTGAAATCAATTATTGATGTATGTATCAGAATAGACTGCGTATGTTATTGGATGCGAGTTACGACCCTTCTCCAATTCTTATATGAACGTAAGATGCTTTGTGTGTTGAGTAAATCTTTTTTTATTTTTACTTAGTTTGAAACTCTTAAAATCGTCTTTCTTTGTGTGACGAGCTATAAAATCTTGTGTCAGAATAAGTTATTTATATTATTTTCCTTGAATGCAACCCTTTCTCAAAATCTGCATGAACATGCGATGCTTCGACTATTGAGCTAATTATTTTTGTAACTCCGAAGTTTAATTTGATGTAAACATCATAGTATATTCCTTATTGAATCTTAGCGATTCATTATTTTATATGAAGGGCTTTCCATATGCCTAACATTTTTATTTTTTTATTTTTAAATTGAAGATGAAATCATTCAAGGCAGGACCTGAATTTTCAGTAACTTCTAGTGGTAAATCTCAAGGTTAGTCTTGCTTAACATCCTTTTTCCTTTTGCACACCAAAAATCTATATAGATCTTTCATTTTTACTATATAACGGTGGTGTTCAAACTAGTTTTTAGGTCACTTGACTATTTTACGTAACACATATTATCTCCCATCAATTAAAATTTTAGATTGATGTGAAGAAATCATCCAACGTACCTCTAGAAACTAAACGATTGCTTGAAACCCCTTTATTATTTAGTGGAGTTGAATTTTGTTAAATGATCATTCAACTAATAGTTATTATCTCAAAAAATTTAATTTTTTTTGTTGAAAAAAATGAGAATCAAGAAAAATAGTAAATTTCTAAAATAATAATTATTAATTGAGTAAACATTGAGAAATCTACCCTTATTTTATCATATTATTTGTAACTTTAGATCATGTATATTTTCCCTCTTAAGAGAATTAAAAAATAGTAAGCTTGTCCTATGTTTTGTTGTATGTCTCATAAAAACTAAAGAATTCTTTTTTTTAAAGATTTTTGCCTCATGACCCAAGAAAGGGACATAACTTATCTGTGGTGTCATTGTATAAATTAGTATGGCCTTCTATTGTTGTAAGTTTTAATCAGAAAAATTTTACTAACTTAGATCGAATATATGCGGCACCTTAAACTTGTTCGAGTTTTTACTTAGATAGTTCTACTAAGAATTGTAGTTATTGAATATATGATATGAAAGCTAATTAAAAGTGAGTGTTTATATATCACTCGATGCGATGTTAACACAAAATTATTTTAATAGGCATTGTTTGTGTATTATAAAATTAGCTCAGGTGTCTAAATGAATTTTTCATATGCACTTTTAAGCTAAGCTATGATATTGAGGGAAAAGACGAGCAAATTAACTACCCATTTTTGCTTCTTTAGAGGCGAATTCAAAATTAAGACTCAGCGAACATTGAATTCATCCGAATACTAGATTATTCTACTTTATGTTTATCTTTAGAACATTTTTCCTTTTTATCCTATTGAAAATTGATTTTATTATATAGACGCTTATGACCTCCTCTCTACCTACTTATTACATTCATACCACAAGACTCTACAACTCAATCTACATTAAACTCTTCATGAAGACACACTTTACCATAATTCTTATGACACGTAGTTAAAAGCAACGAATTCAGTTGAATCTCTCTATACTATACTTTTATTATATTTCAACGTATGCATGTCTTTTTTTATAGGTTGTGGTGAGACGACGAGGCAACTAACAACAACTAGCATTCACAAGGACATGAAAACTTCAGATGTTAATAGTCCTCCTAAGAAACATAAAAGGAGGAAGCCTAAATCAACTTCCTCCCCAAAATCGAGTTCACCATCCACGTTAAGATCTTCGCGAACAACTAAACACAAGGCTAAATCTGTTGAAGGCAATCACACACCAACACCCCTAGAAGTGGTTTAATGTGTTGCAAGCAAAACTAAAATGTCAAGTTCAAAATGCACCAAAAAAAACAATGACATTTTGCATATATTATAGTTGAAGAGGGGTAGAAAGTAAGTAAAATGTAGAGGGTGGGAACATAGAAATGTTGATTTAAGAAATATGGAAGATGAAATTTAATAGGAGGGGCTAGAGATCTCAAACACAAAGGTGAAAAATTTAATTGTACTCAAAAAAAGCTTGGTGTTTTGAGATGTTAAAAAAAAAACTAGAATTTGTGTTCCTTTATTCTATTCACTTTTTTTTTCTTTTGTTTTATATATTTTTCTTATTTAGTTGTAATGTAAGGAAGGATCTTGTAAGGAGTTTGGATCATTTAGTTGTGCTAATGCTAATAGTTACTTAAGTATGCACATTTAGAAACCTCAACTTGTATCTACAGTGTCAACTGAACACTCCAATTTATAAAATGATCATATAGAAATATCTAAATTTTATGTATCACGTCAGTATTAGGTATCCACGAAACGTAGTATGGGATGAGTTGAGGTGGCTAGATGTGCACTCTTAAATAAGAACGGAGCTAGTAAGGGTTAAGAGGTTACCCCTTCGATGAAAATTTATGTTATATATACGCGGTTTAAATTAATTTTTATGTATATATTGTAGATATTGAACCTCTTCAACTTTTTTTGTATATGTACTTTTTCATATTTTGAACCCTCAAAATTAGAATGTTTACTTGTCATTTAAGGTCAAATTTGATCAGTGTCTATCTTTATATTATGATTTACCGTTATTGGTAAAATTTACTGATTTTAATTGTTACGACGGAGAAAGGTTCAATATGGACGAATACAACATCACTTGTGCAGAATTTAATATCTACTGTAGCTCATTTCCAAATCAGCTATCAAACGGCTCAAGTACAATACAAATAACTATATAGCTAATAATAACTAATAATAATAATAATAATAATAATAATAATAATAAATAATTAAAAAAAATCAATATGTTGGGCTAGCTTGGGCCTCTAAGACTTGGGCTGAGGTTGGACATAAGAGTAGAATAAATGGCCCAACTTGTGAGCTTCTGTTCAGCCCAAACACAACTTGGAGGTTTAGCCATATTTCATTGTAATTTCTTTTTAAAAATAGTTTTTGTTTTCAAAGTAAAAAATGATATATTTGAAAATTGGAGTTGTGATTTGGTTATGAATACAAATTAGGGATTTTTTGAGTTCTTGTGAACAACTTAGAGTGAAGAATATGAAAACAATTTCATGATCAAGCATATTTTTCAAAGTTTAACTTCAAAAAGAGAAGTGTATATTTTTTTGGCCAAACTCCCTTTTATTATTTATGATAAATAATTAATATATATATATTAGTCCAAAAAAGTGATCGAACAACGTCATTTACCATGCAAAATTTTGAATTATAAAGTTTCATAAACCTAATATATATATATACTACTACTAATTACTTTAATCTGATCGTTCGATTTTGATTTGATATAGAGATATAGAAAGGAAAGAATATTTTTGAATGTTGTCGTTTTTAAACTAAAGATAGATAGAATCAAGAACGTAACAAAATAATATTTATTTTTTAAATGAAAAAAAATTAAGACAAATAAACTAAAAAGGAGGAAGGAAGTATAATTATTGAGTGGCATATTTATATGTTCACACTACTGTATATAATTCTTTAAATTCACTTAGTTGATTTAGTGTAAATATTGAATACGGATAAATACTTTTTCTTAATTTCCCAACGAGTTAATCAAATATTTTGCTTGCTAAAATAAAACATCATCATCACTAAACATTATAAATTTCAAATGAAATATGAAAATCACATGAATCATGATGAAAAAAATAAATTCAGACCATATTAAATACTCCTAAAGTAACCAATAGACTAGACAATATAGATAGGTCATTTTCAACAAATACCATTAAGAAATTATATATATATATATATATATAAAGTTTGTGCAGTTGGGAAGCCTAGCAAATTTAATGTCACACATTCCAAGCTTAATACTTGTATGGTGACTTGTATATATTTTCCACTTATTGGACCTAAAATATTATAAATTCACACCTACTTCTACTTTTACTATTTTTAATATGAAATCTAATGTACTATAGGACGCCATGCTATTTATTAGCCATACCACATTCTATACTCGATATGTTTGGTATTTAGGAAAATATTTTTATGATAAATTTTCAAAGAAAATATAAACGGTAAAGTTATTCTCATGTGATTTAAAATGTTATGGTTATGAAAATAGTTTTCTGTAGGAATGTAGATCATTAAGGTTGCGTCCAATAATACTTAAAGGTCCGTCCTTCCTGGACTCAAACTTAGGGTAGCTTAAATGCATCGAACTTTTCTTTAACAAGTGAGTTTCTTACTTATTTTCTTGAGTTCAGTAGATATGAAATACAACTATTCAAATTTGTAATATATAACCTAGACCAATTGGAAGGTAGAAATTGGGGGGTGGGGATGGGGGTGGCGGAAATGAACGTTACAAGGTATGACGGAGATGAAATGTACTAAGGAATGAAGAGGATACGATCAATGTAGAAATCAAAAAAAAAAAATTAGAAAATATTTTTCTTCATATCAAACACGAAACACACCCTTATTTTACTAAATTATTTTACATTCAGGGTGTGTTTGGTATGAAGGAAAATGTTTTCCTCGAAAATAAGTAGACTTTGGACTTATTTTATCATATTTGGTTGGTGAGTAAAAAATAATTTTCGAAAAAGATCTTTGTGTGTTTGATTTATGAATGAAAAATATTTTTGAGAAAATATCTTTTATTTTTACTAGAGTAAAAAATAATTTTTGAATTGACGCTAACAATATTTTTTTAACAAATAAACTTAAATTTATTTGGAGGTGGGGTGAC
>NC_028639.1:4443967-4449731 GCF_001406875.1 Solanum pennellii | reverse complement strand
TTAGGGAATGGGGTAAAAAAATAAAAATTTAAAATATTTTTAAAAAACAATTTATTTTTTTTTGGGACAAGGTGAGGGATAGGGTGGAAAAACAAAAATTGAAAATTGAATTTTTTTAAAAAAGACAAATTTAAATTATTTTTGGAGGGAGGGGATGGGCTGGTAGAGAGGTTGATCGGGGGGTTGGGGTCGGATGAGAAACAAAAATTTGAATTAATTGGAAATATTTTTTTAAAAATAAACTTAATTTTTTTTGTGGTGGGTAGGGGGGCTGACGAGGGAGGGTGGGTGAAAAAATTAAAAATTAAAGTCGAAAATATCTTTTTAAGAAAAAGCTTTAAATTATTTTATTTCAACAAAAAATTGATTTTTTCAAAAAAATATAATTACAATTTGAAGCTGCAGGTAAGTTTTGTAAAATGTTTTCCTCAACTTTTGAAGGGAAGTCATATTTTTAAAATTTAAGGAAAATGAGTTGATTTGAAAAACATTTTCCAAAGCATTTACCCAATCAAACATGAGAAAATTCGAAAATATTTTTCTCCATACCAAGCAACCCGCAATGTTGTCTCCCAAAATTTATGCTTCTATGGCCAAAAAAAAAAGAAGAATAAGTTGGAATTCAAAATTTGTACCTATTTATAACGATCTCGAATTGAATATACAATGATAATTTTTGGTAGGTTTGTTCATACATATACTTTGGCTGCGTAAATGTTGCTAAATTTAAGTTCTTTATACTTTATTTTATTTTGTTAAAAATGCAATATTAAAATATAGACAATCCGTATGCAATACTAAAAGGGAAAATTGTATATAATGACAAACTAATAAATCAAATTAATTGTTATAACCACCCTTTGATTTAATTGTTCCATCTAGCAAATTGTTTGTCAGTCACCTCTCTCCCTCAAACTCTCGCTCGCTTCCTCTCACTTTTATACAACCACAGGTGTATAAAATCTGTTTCTATTTGTATAAAACGAGAGGAAATTGTATAAATACATATATTTTTGTTTCCCTCTCCCAGATCTCGCTCGCCACTCTCCCTAGTCTAGCTCGCGACCCTCGCCTCTCTCGCTTATACAAACATAAACGAGATGTATGAATTGCGTTCTGTTTGTATAAAGCGAGAGAAAATTGTATATACACATGCAAATACATATATTTTCGTCCTATATACTTATAATTGTACAATAAGAATACTCCCCTGCCCAGCCTCTTTTGCCTTTCTCTCTTTCTCGTTTATACAAATTTAAATTGTATATAAATTTTCTCTTTTTCGTTTTATACAATTCGATTCAACTGTATATTCCCTGCCTAAGTCTCTTTTGCCTTTCTTTTTTTCTCATTTTATACAAATTCAAATTGTATATAATCGTTTTATACACTTATAATTATACAATTCGTTTTATACACTTTGTTTTATACAATTCTCTGCCCAAGTCTCTTTCTCTTTCTCGTTTTACACACTTCGTTTTATACAATTCGCTTCAATTATATATGTATAGCGAATTATACATTATATTTGTTTGTTATGGAGTGCAATTATACAAAGTTGCTATAACATACAAATATAAATTTTATATTTGCTATATCTGAAAGTTGCCCATATTAAAATATAAGGGAATCCCATTTATTAGCTACTTTTACATACATATTTGTATTCACATTTATAGCATATGCTTCTACCCAAAAAAATATATTATATGCAATGTTACACATTTATATGTTAAGCCACTATTTTTCTGCACATTGATTTTTATTTGTTCATATTTGATTCATAATATCTATTAGTTATTAATCATTTATATATTATAAGATAAATAATATTTAATAATAACGAATAAATAAATCTAAAATAATAAATTATTTTTTAATTTTTTAAACAAAATAAATAATACTAAATTTTAATATATCTTACAAGTGAATCTTCATTTTTCCACTCGATGAAATCTCACTTGCCAATAAATGAACTTTTGTACCATCAATCAATAGTAGGTGTACTAAATAAAAAAGGAAATAATAACATAATCAATTTCCAACTCTCCTCCATTAAATTTGTCCTTCTTATTGCAAAAAAAGATAAATATATTTTTAAAATATCGTAAATTTAGATATACTTTGTTATACTTTTGAGATATTGGTGTCTCTGTCGTCAAAAAACTAAAGCATATATATTTTCTATATACTAATGGATGTGTTATAATTTTATCCACCTATCCGATATTTATTAAATAACGAATCGACTGATGAGATTGCGTCACCTGTACCTATTTAGTTTTCCCTTAGAGTGAAGGACATATATGCTCTCGTTTCTTGATAACAGAGGCACCAATCACCATTATCCCAAAAAATATAACAAAAGTTATATGCATATCATTTACAATTCGGAGGTATATTTGTTATTTTCCCTTTTTGTGATGAATTGGGATTACTAAGACACACCAAAGACTTTCATTATTTTTTGTTTCTTTAATTTCTATGTCTCCCATTTGCCTGCATGGTCGAGCCAAAGGTTTTACTAAAAAACTTTAAAATATAAAGAAATAAGTAAATTAAATGCACAAAAAAAATAAGGAACTCAACTTTTATGATTTATATATTTAATTTTCTATAATGTAATTTTTCATCGAAAGCAAAAGTAATTCAAATTGAATCACCTTGTGCCTCTAGCTCTGTCCTTATTTGCAAATTGCAATGCATGCGAGTATTTGAATTGCGAATCGATCAATTGCTTAATACTGGTAAATTATAATAGAGAAAATCATATCTAGAGAAGTTTTATGTACCTTTTAAATTTTTTTAAACAAATCGAATCTTAAAGAAGAGTAAAAGGCAAATGGTATTTGATAATGTATAACTAATCAGAATTATGATGGAGTTATTGATAAACATACTTTTACTCTTAATCTGACTTTCATCTTCGAGCACAAATATGAAATCATGTCATAATGTAAATTCAAATTTAATACAAATATCGAATTCGTTGATTTTTTTTAATTATTTAATGTTGATGGAGTGTACACATCAATTTAAATTATAAAGATAGCAGCAAATTAAATGCTGCATGCAATGGATGGGTCTACTTGAATTACAAACACGTTTGTTGCCTTTACACATATAGGCACCTTTTGTCCTTATTTAATTAAATTGTGTGACAACTTTCTAATTGACTTGTTTAATATTGACTTATTCTATTTTACGTTCGAGTCTTGAAAATAAAAATTTCACCAGCAAAGGTTTTTTATTTTTTAATTATATAATACAAATGTAGATTAGTCTGATTATAAAACGAGAAAGAAATATTAAATGAGAACACAAAAAATTGCTAATCACACAAATTGTTCCATTTTTAGGCTTTCATTTAAATTTTGTCTCTATTTTCTAAATATTAGACTAGTATCATTTAACGTCACCAAAATTTTAATTTAGATCATAATTTAATATTTTCTAGTAATGTTTCTTAATGGATTCAAACTAAGATTAACATGAGTAAAATATATTTGGTGCTATATTATTTTATTGTTAAATATAAATATTCATATCATTAGATAAAGACAGCTATCCTTTTTTGGTCATACATGGAAATCAAGTAGTGGTTCCCACCAAAGATTTTATATTAGCCATAGGTCCACTGAGATTATACTGAAGATGACTTAATGGATCATTTGATTTTGACAATTAAATTATTTTGACATAATTACATCTTTCTTTATATTTCAGAGATAAGTATTAAAAACACGCCTAAATTATATTTTATTTTTTAAGTTTCATATCTACATCATCATTTTTTACTTTAAGAAATATAAATTTCTCTTTTATATCACTTTCATCAGTGTATGTAATTCACTCTCTCTTTTATTTTAAAGAATTTCAACATCACACTTCACATGGACAAAACATTCAACCTTGACAAAATTTAAATAAATTTTTAATATTAGTTAAAATTAAAAATTTAAAACTATTATCAAAAAATAATAATTTCTTTATAAAATAAAATGTAAAATATTTTTCTTTGCCCACGCCATCACTTCCTCTCACCCCTATCCCACTCCCACCATTTTATAACTTTTTTTAAAAAAATTTCTTTTATAAAAGTATTTAATTTTTTTTTACTTCATCTCATCCTCCTCCTCCTGCTCAAATTTTAATTTAGATATTATTTTACTATTTTCAATTAAAAATAAACCTAACCCTTCACTTACAAATTTTTTTCTAAGTGTCTAGATATATACATTTTACTTGCTGCCACAAGATTTTTTAAAATTTTTAATGGTTATTTATGTTATGTTCAGTACATTAGTAAATTTTTTTTCTAAAAAATATGTACGTGCATATCTAACACAAAATGAGAAAAGAGTAAAAAAGAAAATAAAAAGTAGAAGTCGAAGGTTAAATAGGATGAGATAGTATTTTTATTTTTTTTTAAATAAAATAATATCTTTTTTCGGAGGGGGAGGAGGGGGGAGGCGGGGTACGTGGAGGAGGTGGTGGAGCGGGATAAGAAAAATAATTTAATTTTTCATACGGATAATAATACTTTAATCTTTAACTTTTAATCAATATTAATAGTTTATTATTTAATTTTTGTCAAAGTGAAATATTTTATATATGTGGAATGCTTGTGTCAAGGTTTTTTTAAATAAAAGAGTGAGTGCATTACACACACCACTGAGGTGTGTTTTTCAAACTAAAAAGTGATAATTTAGGTATGAAACTCACACTCTCAATAGTTTAAGTATGAAACTTAAAAAAAGTGGATAGTTTTAATGTGTTTTTGACATTTATCTCTTTATTTTACTTGACACACTTTTTTGAAAATTAAGTATGGCTACTATTACATACTTCAAATAATTACTTAATGATAAGAATATTATTAAATAAAAAATAAAAAAATAATATAATCAGATCTTAGCGGCAATTAATAAATAATAATAACTTAATTGCCGCAAAATATATATTTCCAAGGGTAATTATTTGTGACAGTTATATTTTAACACTCTAACCTATAGCAACATTGATCTAATAACAATTAATTAATATCGAGAAGGACTTTAATTCTCTAAATTGTTTATGTACATATTTATTATCGTTAAAACTATTTTTATCGTATATTGATATATTTAAATGTCCCCTCCTTTTTCCTCTAAAGCTCTCTTTTAGTCAATCAAACTTTTGTTGTAAATTTCTAAATGGATCCCTTTTGAAAGACTCAATAATTTGACGCATATAGATATAGTGAGCGTGGGGGTTGGGGTAGGTATCTTTGTGTTGACCTTTCTTTGAACCAGAATCGAGAAAAGGATCTAGAGGTAATTGAGGGATTTATTTGAATTTTTTTAATAAAAAGTTACGCAAAATGTAAAATAAAAGTTATTAAGATATGATATTAACTCGAATTCAAGATCTCTGATTGAATATGTCAAACAATTGATAATTGACATTTTAAGATTTAATACCGCAAGAAAATGTAAGCTTATATTGTTATGACACAGGAAATATTGGGTTACATATTGAATATACCAAAACCATTAATATTATGTAACAAAAAATATACAGTATTGATTATGATCAGAAATTTCCAGATAAAGCGAGATTCACTGTAAAAAAATAAATAAATATTTACATATGTAAAAAAGGAAAATATTAATGTTGTTAAGTGATGTATCACTGCAAAAAAGAACAAAAAAATTTACTGCCTTCAAGTTTGAAGCAAATTAGGATCTACCTAGAAAGTGGAGATTTTATATATATATATATA
>NC_028639.1:4430187-4443581 GCF_001406875.1 Solanum pennellii | reverse complement strand
CTAGTATATACCATTCAATTTGCTAAGGTTTTTATTTAATTTTTCACCCGATATTTCGTATTCAAGCCCTAAGAAGGAAAAAAAACCTTATAAAAAACACCCCCCTCCCCTCCCTCCTTAATGAATGAATTGATTAGTCGAGGTTCAAAAAACAAGTATATATATATTGACCCTTAAGTGAGAATTAAAAATAAATATATATTTATTTATAGAGGAATTACATGAGTGATAAGATTGGTGGAGGATATAATTTCCGATCATCGACTTTAATGATGCCACCAACTATTTGATTAAAATATTGTACAATGATTCAAATATTTTGTCCCATCTCTTCTAGACTTTTATAAAAGGTGCTCTGACTCTTATATAGCTATACGAATCATGAATAGACTTCTGCGATTCAACTAATTATTTGATTATCATTATATGATTTTATACCTCTCTAAATAAAGTTACTATGTCCACTTTTTTTATATTTTCGTTCGATGTTTAATATTCATTTTTGGCATGTACAATTTAAACCACTAATAATTTATGATGTTCATAAGCAAAAGGCTAACAAGTGCACATCTAATTAAATATGTTTAATCAGATTTCATGATACAAAATATATCATAAATATACATGAGAGCACTATAGGTTATCAAATGAAATAAATGATCAATTAATTCTTCAAGTATTGCATGCATGCAGAAACAGTGCTCAGATGGCAGAAAACCTATTGAATTCATAAATAATTACCTCCTCCGTTTCATAAAGAATGACCTGATTTGACTTGGCATGGAGTTTAAGAGTATAATTTTTTTTTTTGAATCTTGTGATCTTAAATTAAAGTTAAATCAAATGTACAAATTTGCCCTTTGATCTTGTGGCCTTAAACATGTCACGTGCAAAACTGAAATTAAAATTTTACCAAAAAATGAAAGAAATCATTCTTTTTAAAACATACTAAAAAAAATGAGATTATTCTTTTTTAAATAGAGAGAGTATAATATGTTAAAATAGTATGTAGGTGATATACATTAATTTATTTTATTTTATGCTCATGATTATGATTCAGGAATAATATGCTAACATATTTATGCCAAAAACATTAATATTATGTAAACTGAAATCTACAGTATTAATATTTATGTTCAGAAATTTCCAGATAAAGCAAGATTCATTGTATAATATTTCATAAAGCCCCACTGCAAAAAGAACAACAAAATTTACTGTTATTTAATGGGATTGTTGGGTCGAATTCAAATTAGTTAGGGTTCTAAATATTAATTAGTTAAGGTTGGAAAGTGAATATTAAATACTGAGTCAAAAATTTTAAGAAAAAATTAGAGATAATATTTCATTTGCTTTCAATTATAAAGTGACAGAAAAAGAAATTACAATCGCAAATAAAGTATGAAAAAACATAAATTATCTCATAAGAGGGTCGTTAGTCACGTATTTTCCTAACTTGGATTATTTTGGACTTATTTCTATAATTTGAGGGTTGTTAGTTGTGTATTTCTCAAACTATCATGGTTTGACTTGATTTTCATAATTTGAGGGCCGTTAGTAGCGTATTTTTTAAATTAAGATGATTCGGATTTGATCTCTTTATGAATATTCCATGAACTTATGGTGGAATTTTTGAGATTTTGATTCCTTTATAGAATTTTTGAGATGCCTTTCAAGGGAATATAATACCCTTTATATAGACATGTACTAGGGTTTAGGGTTGAGTAGCCTCCAAGAATCCTTAGTAAAATTAAACACACCTTGGAGAGTTTCAACTCAAATTGAACAAGTTCTGTAGACTGTAGAGTCTCATAAAATTTCAATGTCTACAATGTGAAAGTCAATAGCCCTTTAATTACTTAATTAGGGAATCAGTTCTCTCTCTCTCTCTATATATATCTCTCTACCTATCTATCTATCTATCTATCTATCTATCTATCTATCTCTATATATATATACATATATATACATATATATATACATAGTATATAACTGTGTTTCTGGGATTTCGAGCATAGTTTGAGGGGGTACTTGTGCATTTTCTCTATATATAATAAAATTGTGTAAATCAAATATTGTAAATTAACAAGCCATAATGAAGATGATTATAATTTAAAAGTACTAAAAAATCATGCTAAAATAAGTTTAATAACTATTAGTTACATGACTAAATATTAAAGNTGAGGTGTCAAATGGACGGGTTGAGTTGAAATTATTGATATTAAAATGGGTTGAAATAGAAATTGGATTGGGTCTTGACCTGCCCAAGTTTACGTTGGGCTCAAATGGAATAAAACGGGTTGGATCTTGACCCATCCAATTTGACCCGATTAATTTCAATAATTTTAACAAAATGATATTTAACTTTTATAATCACAATGCGAATTTCAACTCAAGATTTTTTTTATAAAAAAGTAACAAATTGATAGATAAATTCTAAAAGATGTTAAACATATAATAATTCATACATTTAATATAGGAACATAACTAAGTAAACAATTTTAAAACTGGAGATTGAATTGAGCTCAATTGAGAATTCTCCTAAATTGGGTTATGCTTGAATGAGTTTATATTGAACTTAATTCAAAATTATCTTGAGCTCAACCCTTAAAATTTTGGGCAGATTATCTATGTTTGGGTTCATTTTTGACATCCCTAATATATAATATATAAAACAAAAATTGTGAGATGTTTTTTTATAGCAATAATTAGATAGATTTAAATGGTAATATACATTCTTCTAATCATGATTAAGGTATTTGATTGATTAAAAATATGCACCATTGATATTTAAATAATACAAGTATCATACATATAAGTAGAAACTTGGAGAAAATGGAGAGGAGCCGAATCCAAGAATTATGTACTTAACAATTTTAATCATTAATACAATCATTGATTTCTATCATTCTAGACGTGAAATTTCTACAACACATACTCATATATTAATCGATGATAAAGGAAATCATATGATCGATAAAACTGATGAAGGACATATATATTAAACTTTACTATCATCGATCTTACTTCGATCATAATACTAGTAATTTGATCCAAGACATTTCATAATTAATAGAGTAATAACAACACATATTTATATATTTACATAAACCATTGATAATTAGACAACCAATATTTTTTTTTTTAATTTATGGCATTGATCACAACTCACAAGTACACATATTAATTGAAAATTAGACGTGTTTAATTCGATATCTATATCACATACAACGTACAAAATCAGAAAATACTGGGCAAGCACGTGAACCAATATCTAAATTGCAGAAAACCTATTAAATTCATAACTAATTATAACAATGAATATTAATAAAGAGGTCCCCTCAAAATTTAATTAATAACATTAACTTGTTGCCTGCTTAATTCAATATAGTGTATTTTCTATGTAGTCTCATATAAAAAAATATTTGGTACCAAGTAAAATAATTTTAAAAAAAAGAAGTTATTTTTGAGAAAAAAATTAGGTAAATCTTTTCATTTTCATATCATTGTTCCAACAACCGCTTAACTTAGGCTTATGAACATTTAATTCTGAAAAAATCATGAAAACATTTATTACTCAATGTACGCTTATAGTATTATTTTGTGATATTAACTTTCTAAAAATCAGGAATTTTTTTTTTAGTTGGCTAGAAAAATATTAAGTAAATAAATATAAAATTTTCGAATTAAAGGACAAATAGGTTTAGGTATTTGTACTATATGATATCAATATTTAGGACCAAATGCCTGAGAAGGTTAGGTAGCTTTAATTTTTCCCGTTTATGATAAGATGGATAAGATTCATCAATCTTTAATTATTAGATGCTCGAATATGAATTTTGAGAATGGGAAATTTTGAGTAAGGAACGTTTCCTTTTTAAATCGCCTAACGCGACATAAAATTAAATATTAATCAAATCGGATTCATTCATCCTTACTAAGGAGCCTTAACTACGAGTCTTGAGAAGAAGAAAAATTCTTTTAAACAAATCTTGTTTAATCAACCTTATATATATGATGACAAATTAAATAATTGAGGAAATGAATATCGAATATCGAATGATTTTAGGTTACAAAAAACTTTAAGGAATCTTTTGGTAGAGCGTATTAACAATAATGCATGCATCAACTCTGTGTTTAATAGTACCTTATTTGATACACTTTTTAATTATATAGATTAATTATATACTCTATATAATATATTAAGGTGTGTATTGCTGATATCATAAATTTTTAGGTATTACTTATGTAAAGGTATTTGATGCATGCATTAGCATGGTTAAAAATCTCATTGCCCCTCAAAAACTGTTTTACATCTTTTCCACCACAATTGTGAAGGTCATCTTTGTAAATAAATATTTTTATGTAATGCATGTTAATTTTAATACACCAAATAAAACAATGAATAAGAAATAATCTATGTATAATTAATGCAAGCATTACTATACCCTCTATTTAGTATTATTTGTATTTGCTCAACACAACAACCCTAGATTCTTAGAGCATGTTTGATTAAAATTAGCTTATTTTTAGTACTTTTGAAAATGTTTTTTTTTTAAAAAAATGCTTTTAAAAAATAATAATTTGTGTTTGGCTGATTTATTTGAGAAGTACTTTTCATAAGCAAATTGTCTTTGACTAATCTTTTTGAAAAGTGCTTTTGAAAGTCAAATTACAAAAAAATAACTCTTAATATATTTTTAATATTAAAACTATTTTATCGAGAATAACTATTTTAAATATCTATTACTAAAAGATTACTTATTATTTTTTTATTAAATTGAAATGAACATATTTAAATTTTTTATCAATAATATAGATTTTTTAAGAGACTTGATCTTTAATTGTAATTTTTTTTCAATTTTCTAATCTTTCAAAAATATTGTTAATACTTTTTTTCTAATTATGCAAATAATACATTAACAATAAATAACATATAAACATAAATAAATTATAAAATTTATTATATAAGCCTAATTTAAAAAGATTCTTAAATGAATTTGACCAATGCAAAGTAATTAAAAGAAAGATATATTTATAAGATGAAAAGGATGTTTTAGTATCGAGAGAACTAATTTTCTGTTTATGATTCTGCCTTTTTCTTTAAAAAAAACAATAGAAGTTTTTAGCTTCTTTTCAATAACAAAACAAAATTGTTTTTGCTTTTATTTAAAAATATTTTTACTAGCTCGCCAAACGTCTTATTTTTTAACAAAATATTTTTTCTTAAAATAAATATTTTTAACCTTCCAACAATAACATCGAACAGACTCTTAATTTAATAATGGTTTAAATTGTGAAAAGGTTAATTGCACACATTCCAACATATTAATAACTTAGCTAAGACAGAAAGAAGTAGAACCACTTATGCCAACAACTTGCTAAAAAGAACCATTTTTTTCAAACAAAAATTAAAGCAACCACCTTAAAATGGGACCATAAAATAAATAGAGACGTTAATAAGTAGGGTTGTTCATGGTTATTGTTAAAAGAAATTAAATCAAATTGTAATTTGAGTTGAATGGATTAAAAAATTGATATTTAATTTTGATTTTACTAAAAGATCAATCGTAAAAATGATCGAATCGAAATATAAATTTTATAATTATTTATATATTATTCATAAATAAAATATAATATTTTATTAAATATCAATCAAATTAAGTCTAACTTTACCATATTCTCAAGTCAAACACTTCACTTTTAAACCAATTATTACAATCCTTAGTCCAAGTCCATCAAAATCCATTACTTCAGTCTTTACTTAACGCTACCTCACATAAGATAGTCACACTTTCCCTTACTTGAATCACTTTGTTCGTGTAACAATAATTCTAGCATTGCTTAATTGTTTAATTGAACTGACAATAGTTTTCTTGTGGATTGTTCATCTACTAGGTGTTTGTATCAATCAAGATACATATGTTCTCAAAAAAAAATTTAGTTTCGAGTCGAAAAAATAAAAAAAACTAAACTAAACTGAATCACAATAACCAAATCGAACGTTATTTTTTTCATTTGGTTTGATTTTACAAATTTAAAAAAATTCGATTAAATAGATTTGGTTTTAGTTTTATCAATAATTGATTCAAATCGAACCACGAACACCCCTATTAATAAGTATATTTTTTTAAAAAAAAATCCTCAATATGGGGAAACCTTTTTGAACAAAAAATATAGGAAAAATTTCACATATATCCACTCAAAATAACTTAATTGAGAATGGAAGAGGGGGGAGAGAGGCGAGCGAGAGAGGAAAATAATGTTTATAATTTGCATCTCATTTGTATAATTCGCATGTATTTGTATAATTGAGTAATACAAAATATGAAATTGTACAAGTATGACAATACACAAAATAACGAATTGATACAAACATATACATATGAACTTTAAGTAATTATACAAATCATATGATACAAATTACATTATATAAATTATATTATACAAAATTTGAATACTACACGTTTATACAAACTTTAAGAAGTTAAACAACAAAAAGATTGAATGTATATGGTGATACAACTCATGAAAAACAGAAATAAATCATTGTCATATGCAAATACAAACTGTCGTATACAAATATAAATCAAACGAAATTTTTTTAGTTGTGAATTATACAAATATGACGAATTATACAAACGTGATTAATTATACAAACTCAAACTCAGCGTACATAATTGATAGTTATTATTAATCGCGAGTGATAATTATAGCAAATTATAACTATAATAACTGATTATATAATATAAATTCACTTAACCGCATAATTTTTCCAAAAATTTATAAAAAGATCACTCATTTTACTTATGCAAGATATGCTAAATTTACTCAACCGCATAATTTTCTCAAAAATATTCTAATTTTCCACTAGCTAAATTTAGGATGAAGCTTTACAACCTTACCTAATTGAGGTTTTTAAAACTTTTAAGATATGTTAGAGTTTCTTAGAGGCTACTTCGAGGCAAATCCTAGCTGACACAATTAAAAAGAGTACATATTTTATTTATTGAGGATTAGATAAAAAGAGTCATAAAATCATAGAATATTCATAAAAATCAGGTCAATATATTAAAATACTGTGTTTCACAATGTTAAAGTAATCGGGAGTCAATAATTAAAAAGTATAATATAGGTATCAAATTTCTTCTACATTCGAGAAATATACTATTAATGATGACCCTCAAATCATTAAAATAAAAATAGAGAGGAATTAATAAAATACATATTAAATTGTACTTACTACTAATGATGACCCTCAAATCATTAAAATAAAAATAGAGAGGAATTAATAAAATACATATAAAATTGTACTCACAATCTTGATTTAAAAAAATCACTAGCTACTTCTTTGACAATTTACTAAATTTAAGATGAAACTCTACTAACAAACCTAATTCAGGTTCTTAATACCTTAAGATACGTTAGAGTTTTTTTAATAGGTTACTTCACGCTAGAACCTAGCTCACACATATTTTTTTTTAAAAGTACATATGTTATGAATGACGCATCAAATAAATTTCATAAACTCATGAGATATTAATAAAATCATGTCATTATATTAAATATTTTTTGTTTCAATGTTAAAGTGATTGAGAGACAATAACTCAAATTGTTATAATCCGTACCCTTCTGATTGACGCACACTCTAACCCTCAAATGAGAGAACCATTAACACTACTTAATGAATATGAAAACAAGCATGTAAAGATACAGAAGCAAGTTTAAATGCTTATGAAAATATAGGGAGTTTCCATAAACTCCAACAAAAGTCTAGCAATCAAACTAACATTGCGGAAATAACGCCTAGAACCTGAAAGTCAATGTACCGAAACTCTAACAATGAACCAAAAGCCTAACACTATGTTTGAATCATTGTTATCTATTGTATTGTATTGTATCGTTATTATACCTACAATGTTTGTTTTGATTGTTAATTAAAATGGATTGTACTGTATTGTTAAATTTCGTTGTTACGTAACAATGAAAATTCCTATTTTATGGAACAACCAATTTGGTGTGTTCCCACTGTTATTTAATTTCCTTTTACAATTATATCTTTACATAATATTTCAAAATACAATTTCACCCTTTACCTTAATTATTTAAATCTAGTCAAACCTCCTACCCTAGAATAATTAAGGACATTTTAGTAAATTTATAAATGACAATAAATTACGACATGATCAAACCAAACAACTAAAATATTATTAAACAACAACAAACAATACAATCTACTCAAACATTGTATCTACCATACAAGACAGTAAAATAGAATATAATACATTATGAAACAATGGGTAACAATGATCCAAACAAAGTATAAAGGAAAATGGGTGCAACCCAACAAAACATCAGAATATCTAATAAACTAGTGTAAGTTCGAATGAGATGGATTAAACAGAAAAAGAACTCATGACAGTCTAGAAGAACTAGCTCACCCTTGAATTCGATTGGTCACTGATCTACTAAGCGAGGTCTGTCAATAGCTACCTAAAGGTGCCCTGTACTCAACAAAGAAAGAGCAAGTGTAGTATCAATGCACAACCACAGTGTACTGGTAGGATCATGTGACTATCCCACTAAGTGCAACATACATAAGTCAATACAACAATAATAGTAACATGCATATATACACTGCACATATACAATATCATCTCCATTTACGAACAACGTACAATTTAACATTTCTCCAGATACACAATTATGTCAAGTGATTGGTTCTCTCATGGAATCCAATTTTTATGTCGGAAAGTGACAATCGATCCAAGTTAGTATGTCGGAACACAACAATCGATCCATTCAACAAGGCACAATCACATGCACAAGTATATTCTCAAATCATACTATCAAGTCATGAGTCGTGGCGTTCACATTCATTTATCTTATTTACAACTAGTGTGATCGATAATGCAACATTAGCATACATACACGTATTATAATGAAGCAAGAACAAACATATATCACAACTATCACCTACCTCGAAACAAGTTTGAATTTCCTAAGAAAGTTGATTCTTCTCTTTCCGGATTTGTTTAGCGTGTTTTTGGTCTACAAACAATTAATTTTTACACGAAATTCAATAAACAATAACTAATTACCCGAATTACCAACAATTCTATCAACCCTAGATCACCATACTCTATTTAGGGCTATTTTCACCATAAATTCTTATTCAACCCCCCCCCCCCCAATCGATAATTACCCACTATATTACGACGTTCTACGGACCGAAAAACGAATTTGGAGAGCGAAAATCTTACCTTTAGCCTCAAGTATGGCGAAAAATTGTCAAGAAAACACATGGGCTTTCCTTAGCTCTCAAGTTTGTAAACTGCATAACCAGTCAGAAACTATTCGTTCACGCTAAGATCGACTTCGGGAGTTCATTTCACCCGAATTCAATTTCGTGAAGTAGTAAGTGTTCCTTAACGTATTTACTGTTTACTCATGTGATCAAATTCATAATTATATCCACCCAATTGTTACGAGATTTCCCTAGACTTTAATGACTCTGATTTCGTCCAAATCTACACTAGGTTGGAAAATTTTAAGTTATTAAAAAAAAGTTTTTTGACCCAATAAATTTTCCCATTGGCTTTTCTATAATAAAAAGAACCGACCGTTACAAAAATACAACATAAGTATATTCAAATCTATCGTATGTTCGAGAAATACACTACTTATTATGATCCTTAAATAATTAAAAAAATTAATAAAAATATATATTTAATAATACTCACAATCTTGATAAATAAAATTATTGGCTACTACATTCACAATTTAATGACGTTTAAACAATAATACTCAAATTACTGTAAATTAGACCACTAAACAGTTAAACTCAAAATGAGGCTATATACTTCGAAAATTTTGATATTTTCTTTAATTGGTAATTTGCTTAAAGTTTTTGCATAGTTATATCAGTGTTGCCATTAATTAATATCAATTTTTTTAATCATAATTTACTAATTTCTCCTATCATTTGAAATTATTACATTTAACAATTTCATATCAAATTTTAAATCAGATATACATAAATCACACTAGATATATATTATATATATAAATGTATCTGGTGTGATGATACAAAATACACGAGCGAGATATGAGAGTAGCGAGTGAAATGCGAGAGAGACAAGCGAGATTTATCTATGTATCTCAAATACACTTAAATCCACTTGAAATCTCAAACACTTATTAGGCTTAAGTTATGAACATCTTGTTCATCTCTTTAAACACTAATTCACGATTGAAAACTTTACATTAAAAATACAGAATAAAGATGGAGAGTTGGATTTGAAAATATCGAAATAAAATTTGATAATTTACTATTTCAAGAAAAAAACTACAAAATAAAGATGGAGTATTGAATTTGAGAATACTCAAACGAAATTTGATAATTTACTGATTCCAGAGAAAAATATTAGATTTGATTGATTGATAGTTGAAGGAATGGGGACGAATAAAATTATTATTATTATTATTATTATTAATATTATTATTATTATTATTATTTTGTTTTAAAATATATTATTTGGTTTCCTTTATAAAACATAACAATTATATTTTTCAAGAAAATTATCATTAAAACTACGATTTTCCTTCTTTTTTTTTTTTTAAATCTAATAATCAGTTTTCTAGGTTGTCTTGATATTAAATATAGAGTACCACATAAATTTAGACAGAAAAAAATATCACTTTCACTCATTTTTATTTGTTATAGTTTCATTTTTTAGAGTTAAACTATAAAAAAAGTTGACTAACATTTTACTATTATTTTTTCATCATAATGATACGTAAAAAAATTCAATTTATAGTACTTTTGTATTGTTTTTGAAAATCTCTAAAAGAATTTAAAAAAATATCTAATTAATATAACCTAATTTAACTTTAACAATTAATGAAATTGACTTTTAAAAAGTGTAATATGATAAATAAAAATGGACTAAGAGAGTATTAATTATTAGACTATATATAAGAGGAGGGGTAGGTCTGGTGTCCCAATATGCATGCACAATCAATTTAATGGTTTCATATTTTGAATTTAATTATCTTTCTAGCTAGACATAAAATATATACATTATCATTAATATATTTAATATTTACTTAGATACTTTGCGTAATTATTGTCAATCGTTTCATTTAATATATTGGATTTGTGTACAAATATTTCTAATTAATTACTATTTGATTTTTTGGAAAAGCTTACCAAAATTTATTTATTTTTCACAATAAATATCAAGTTATATAAGTGAGGTTTTATTTTTTAATCTTCAATAGACTTGTCTTTACTCTTAGTTAACAAAATTAAAATCAGTGGAAATGAATTTATTGAAATACTAATTATTAACACTATAGTTTCCTTGCATATAAACTAATTGAACTAAGATTGTTCCAACTTCCATAATTTATCAACAAGATAAAACTTTAATAGACATTATCACCAAAAACTTTATAAATATATTTCGTACTTGAGAGATGGTTATTTAAAATCTTCAAATTTCCTAATTACCTTAACAAGATAGACTAGCTAGTAATAAATATATGGAAAAACTATCTAAATATACATTTTCTTTTTATCATTTTCTCTAATATTTCTTACCATTTGAAAAACTTACAACAAAATCCTACTAGATACATCACTTTACGTGTATCGATTATATATATATCACTTTGCACGATGTATCAGGATATACACAATGTATCAGGAACCTTGAGTGATATACTCGAAATCAAGATGTAAGCGTTGTATTCGAAATCGGAACACAATGCATCAGAAGGTTTTGGAATGTATTTCGATTCCACCAAATTTAAGTGATTTTTGTAATTTGAAAAAAAAAATATGATATAGTTAGCTCTTAACACTATGAGATTTGTATAAAATTTCCTAAATATATGGATCGATCATTACATGTGTTTTTTTGTTTTTCATCTGGTATAAAATATTCATTTAGAAATTCAATTAAATTTAAGACCGCACATAGAATCCATTAATAAAAGCGACATTTCTAACCAGATTTTTGTTCATATTCAAAAACTCGACTCCCGAACCTCGAATCAAATATAAAAAGATCCAACATATAATTAGATATAACATATCAACAAAAACCAAGTGTAAATATATACAAGTTATACATACACTAGTTCCCCATCCCCCACCCACCCCAACCCACCAGCGTATACAAGTGATAGAAAATAGAATTAGAGAAATATAAAGACTTGGATCCAGCCACATTTGAGCTGTATATAACATCCATATTTTCAGCTAATATTATATATATATATATAAAGAACACTTCATTTTTAAATTAGAATTTTTCGATACAAAATTCTAATTAATTGAACTCATAATGAATATTGGATGGAAAATCAAAAGTATAACTTAATTAATATTTTGATGAATAGAGTTTTGAGAATATAGGTATAGAAGCGTTTTTACCTCTAAGTGTCCAAAATGAGATTTTTTATCATGAATCTAAATTAGACAAACTCTAAAATAAATATCAGAAAATATGGGCGGATCCAGCTCTACGGGTGGGAGTGTTACGGCACCCATAGGCCTCGATTAATACTTTGTATATATATGTGTATAAGTATAACAAATCGTATATATAATATACATGCCACCCAGTGAACCATATGTTGAATGGTGCAGTTGGCAAATGATGCATCTTTCCAGCAGGGGCTTTCAGCTTCTTTTTTTAAAACTTTTTTTTGGTCTCACTCCCCTCCATTAGTTCCTTTATTTGCTACTTCTTATTTATTTACTTATCTTTAATTAATACTAGTGTTGCGTGATATTTTATATTAATATTAAATTTTGAACGTCATATAGGATATTAATAAAAAATATTTAAATAGTCTTTTAAAAAAAAAACTTTTAAAATGATTAATATTGTTAAACCTTTTGAATGTAAAGGTTCTTTAAATCTTTAGCCTCACACTAAATGGAGATAATTGGATTGAAACTATGATTTTTTTTCTCAACTAAATGGTATCAGATGATGTATACAAATTTGAATTTTAAGGTGAAAATCTCTTGTTTTATCAAAGTTATAGAGAATAAGGTCTTTTATTCCTAAACAAACATAAAAAGAAACACTATATAGGTGTATATCTTTAATATTAGAATATTTAAAAGAAAAAAAACAGTATTAAAGAGAGTCCGGAGCTTAAAGGGTACAAAATATTAACAAAAATTTCAAAACGGTATATAAAATTTTATATTAACCAAAACGTGTAACGACCTGTTTAGTCGTTTTGAGCAGCAGATTTTATTTCTGGAAAAACTGTGTGAGTCGACGTAACCCACGACGGACCGTCATGGACACGACGGGCCGTCGAGGGGGTCTCGTTCCAAAAGACTTGGACTTCTGAAATTTGGGTACTGAAAT
>NC_028639.1:4412387-4420781 GCF_001406875.1 Solanum pennellii | reverse complement strand
GGGAAATAATAGATGTTGAATTTTAGAAGTTATTGAATTGTCTTTTATTAATGAGTTTAAGTCTTCCGCATTGCTTTATGTTGATATTAAATTGAAATGTTAAGGTTTAGATTGGTTGGTTCGCTCACATAGGAGGGTAAATGTGGGTGCCAGTCGCGGCTCGGTTTTGGGTCGTGACAAAACGGCAAAATTTTATATACCGTTTTGGAATTTTTGTTAATATTTTGTACCATTTAAGTTCCGGACTCGTACTAAAGATATATATTTAATCGATATTTATAAATATCGAGAAAACTATATAACTCGAATCATAACTTAAAATGAAGAACCAACCCGTTTACCATTTAAATGATATGACACCTCTAACTTTTGAATTCTGGATCCGCCTCCGCCAGAAAATAAGCAAAATAAGTTAATTAGTTATTTCATTACATCATATTCAAGAATTGAGAATAGAGTTATTGGGTTTGAGCCCCTGCGACTATCTAACCTACTCCAAAATACATAAAAAAAAAAAGATAAATAAATTGTTTTTGACTTTCTGTATATATACAAGTAATTTGAACATACACCAACATGAACTCTCGTGAGATCAATATAACAAATAAATCCAAATTATTAGCGATAACAATATTCATAATCTTTACTCTACAAAAATCTCGTTAAATGATTTAGCGATTTTAAATATAATAATGTTAACTCAATTGTCACTAAATATTTTTACGACAATAAATATTGTTACTAAAAAAATCTATTGCCACTAAATGTTTCTTTTGTTGTAGTGATCGATTGAGATCACTCTGACTTATATAACCAGACATCTTAAATTCAAGTTCCTAAAATTATTAAAAATAATATATGTTTATAGTGCGTCTCATAAATTTAGTCCGACTCCAATACAAATATCGAACATACATACACTTCTCCCCTCTCTCTTGTTTCTCTCTCTTCAACAATATCATTAACACCATCACCTCTTTCTCTCCCGCCATTAAATGCTATTTGCATCTTCTATATGCACTCTACATTAACTCCTCTTTATTTCACACATTTCTTCTTATCTCTCTATTTTCTTCCTCTTTTTTTTTTCCTCCCATATTCTTATCTCCCTTTCTTTGTTATTCCTTTTTCCCTCAAGAAATATTCTTCTTAAAATTCTATTCACACATTAAAAAAAAGTGGTTTTGTAGTTTACTACCAACTTTTTTTTTTGGTTGAAAAGTTAGATCTAAACCCTAAAAACTTCAAGAGGGTTTTGTGTTCTTATAATACTTTCACTTGCAAGGCTTCAAAGATTGTGAGTTCATTATATACTTTCATGTTTTCTTCTTTCTTTCTTTTTTTTTATTTGAGAAATTACTAAGTTATATTTAGTTCGAAAAAATTGCTCTAAATATGCTTTATAGTTTGTCCATACTTTTTTCTTCAAACCAAATAAATACAAAACATCATATATGTTCATAACTTGGACTTTTTTTTTGAAAGATGAATTAAAAGAAAATATTAATGCATATCAAATTACAACTTGAATTGCAACTTTCAAATACACTTATCAATTTATATATATGAATAAATTTTTTTTATGTCCAAACACTTAGTTATCTTGACTACTAATTTTTTTTTTTTTTGTAGAATGAAAATTATGGCTAAAGTTGGAGTACTATATAGAAATATTCGTGGACGTTATCTGAAGATAATAACATAAGTATGGGGGTGGGAAAGACATTTTTTTGACTTTGGGTCCTCAAGAGTGTCAACTTTCTTTCTTTATTTTTTACCTAAAAATTTATAATTTTCAGTCCTTTTTTTGGCATATCAAAACAGACATGAGAGAGAGAGAGGGAAAAAAAAGTCTTTTTGTTTGACATATCAAAAACCAAAAGTCAAATTTTCCCATTTGTTTTTTTAAAAAAAAAAAAAAACTAACAAAACATAAAAAGGAGAAGTCTTTCTAGGGTTTCCTTGAGAGACTTGACTAACTCTTCATATTCTTTTATGTTAATTAATCATATCTAGTATTCAGAGTTTATTTCGATTTAATACAATTTGTACTAGCATAATTCCTTTCTTCTTTTCTCCATATCTATTTTCGAAATCAGATCCAGAATTTAAACATTATAAGTTTCTAACAAGTTAAACGGATCTTCATTTCCTTAGGTTTTGTTTAATTTATCCCTCCTTTATAGTAACTAAAATGTAACAAATTTTTTGTTTTGTTTTTGCAGGTAACAAATCCATAGCTTAGCAAGAAGGATATTACTATAAATACTTATAAGTGAAAAATGTTTGAGCCAAACATATTTGATAAGAGCAAACATCATCTATTCGACGACATATCTAAAATTTAGACGTTGTGAGTTCTGATATGCTACTTTAAGTTACACGTATCATAAAACTCGAAAAAAGGAACTCAAGTAGGTTTTGTCAATCTTCATTTATCCCAAGTTTTTTTAAAAAAAAAATTATAATCCACATTTATATAATGTATTAAACTAATTAATGTACTTACAATTTTATTGTTATTTTTATGACAGGTTACAAACTCATAGCTTATCAAGAAAGGATATATATATATGTATATTTTTGATATTTAGAAGTGAAAAATGTTTCAGCCAAATATGTTTGAGAGCCACCATCATTTACTTGATATGTCACATAAATCACCAGAAAATGATTTGGATTTACTTGGAGATAATGATGAATTTGAGAGCAAATCAATGGCAGATATTATGGAAAATAATCCTTGTGGTGATGATCAAGAAGTTGATCCTAATCAACGTCCAAACAAAAAGAAACGTTATCATCGTCATACACAATTACAAATTCAAGAAATGGAATCGTAAGTACTCTTTTATTCATATATAACTTTTATACATCGTCAGTACAAAACTGTTTGAACATATAATTTTCTTTTTTTCAAATTTAAGCTAAATCTATATCCAAACACCTACTAATTTTTTCTACTAGTAGATTGTTGTTGTATTTTATAGACAAATTGATAATGTAAAAAATTCTTTATACTTTTAGAATATTATCTAAACAAATATGAGATATATTACTTTGTTTGAATATTTTACAATAAAATAACAAGATATATTTTTCTAATTTTTTTCAGGTTTTTTAAAGAGTGCCCTCATCCAGATGATAAACAAAGAAAAGAATTAGGAAAAAGATTAGGGTTAGAGCCTTTGCAAGTGAAATTTTGGTTCCAAAACAAGCGTACTCAAATGAAGGTAAGACTATTTTACACTAACATTTATACTATTGTTTTTATTTATTTAATTTATTATCTATTTTGTTTTTATTTGATACAAAGATTTCATGTATCGAGCTTAAATGGAGATAATAGATGATGAATATTTATATATATATAGTTCACCTCAACTTGTTTATACGATTGAGGTATATACATTGCTATTCTTCTTGAATTGAAGCGTGGAAGCAGTAATTAATACTTGGATTAGTGTTCCTTAGAGTGCGATTCTTTTTCAAATCTATGCAAAATTTTATGCAAGTCACACTTCTTTTTTTAAAAAAAAAAAAGAAGATAAAAGTGGTGAATAAGTGAGTGGATATCTAATGCATACATTAGGGTAGATTATATTTGTATCACACTACCCAGATTCTATGTGAACACACGATACTTTATACATCAGATTGTTCTTTTATTATTTTATTTATTAAGCGATCTAATTAACTTTTATTCAATTGTTATTTTGTAGGCGCAACATGAACGCCATGAGAACTCAGAATTGAGAGCTGAAAATGAGAAGCTTCGCGCTGATAATATAAGGTATAAAGAAGCACTCGGAAATGCTACTTGCCCTAATTGTGGCGGGCCTGCTTCCATTGGGGAAATGTCATTCGATGAGCAACATTTGAGGATAGAGAACGCTCGTCTTAGAGAAGAGGTATCACAATATCACTACTCAAAAAATACGATACATAAATTTTGCAGCTAAATAATAATATTAGTCAATAGTATGAACTAGTATATTCTTGCATACACGAGTTCAACATTTAAACTTGATGGGTACTTTAAGTCGTATAATCTTACGTGTTTCTTGTTTCGTGTATCAAACTGTCATTTTTATACGATTTTATGATATTTTTTTTCTTTTTAGATTGATAGAATATCAGGAATTGCTGCAAAATATGTTGGGAAGCCCATGCTTACATATCCTAATCTTCCTCCTACCGGCCCGACCCGTTCACTCGATATCGGTGTTGGTAGTTTTGGGCCTCAAACGGGCCTTGTTGGAGAAATGTACAGTGCTGGTGACCTTTTAAGGTCAGTTTCAGGCCCAATAGATGCTGATAAGCCCATGATCATTGAACTTGCTGTTGCAGCTATGGAAGAACTTGTAAGAATGGCCCAAACTGGAGAGCCCTTATGGATTACAGGCCCAGGCCCAGGCCCAGATAATTCTATCGAAACGCTATGTGAAGAGGAATATGTTCGGACTTTTCCTCGAGGCATTGGGCCTAAGCCTTTGGGCCTAACAACTGAAGCCTCACGAGAATCTGCTGTCGTTATTATGAATCACATCAATTTAGTCGAAATTCTAATGGACGTGGTACGATTCTTTTTTTATTCTTGTTGTTGTTGGAGCTTTTTCGTGTTTTATTCAAGTGTAATTTTATCTAGATTTTATTTCCGCCTAAAAAAAGACCATTTTAACCTTTGTCTTTTTTATAATAATTCAATAATGTCTTATTGAGTACTAATTATTGTGTTTTATTGTAATTCAGAACCAATGGACAAATGTTTTTGCTGGACTAGTATCAAGAGCATTGACATTAGATGTCTTATCAACTGGAGTAGCTGGAAATTACAATGGAGCTTTACAAGTGGTATGATTAAAAATTCTACTACTTTTTTTCAAACATTATTCTCGAGTTTGACTTCTATATACTGACAGTATAAACGAATCGTAAAAAGTGTAATTGATAGCCTGAAAAATAAGACATGTTACCTGCTACAACAAATGTAACGTCTTCTAATTGGCGTGTACTTTTGTTACATTTTTATTTTCAGATGACAGCTGAGTTCCAGGTCCCTTCACCATTGGTTCCAACGCGCGAAAATTATTTTGTGAGATATTGTAAGCACCATGCTGCTGATGGAACATGGGCTGTTGTTGATGTCTCCTTGGACAATTTACGACCTACTTCAGTGTCGCGTTGTAGAAGAAGGCCATCGGGTTGTTTAATTCAAGAATTACCTAATGGTTACTCCAAGGTAAAGCCACTCTGAATATGATTATAGAGACGGATCCAATATTAGAAGTTCCGAGTGTACATATACTTGTATAGATAAAGTTACATATATTCAAATTCTGAATCCGCTTGTAATCATAGTAAGTGTTTGAGTTTCGTTGTTTTATTAATTATTTCTCATTTTATCCCTCTAGGTTACATGGATCGAGCACGTTGAAGTGGATGATAGAGGTGTTCATAACATCTATAAACCTCTTGTCAATTCAGGCCTCGCGTTTGGGGCTAAACGTTGGGTAGCTGTGTTGGATAGACAATGTGAACGACTAGCAAGTGCAATGGCTAATAACATCCCAACAGGGGATATTGGAGGTATATATAGTATGTAAAATTAATTTCATCCGCGATCACAATTTGGTAACTATGTAACTTGTTTTTGTAGTCATAACGAGTCCTGAAGGCCGGAAAAGCATGTTAAAACTTGCTGAGAGGATGGTGATGAGTTTTTGCGCTGGTGTTGGCGCCTCAACGGCTCATACATGGACTACATTATCTGGAAGTGGTGCTGATGATGTTAGAGTTATGACTAGAAAAAGTATTGATGATCCAGGGAGACCTCCTGGTATTGTTCTCAGTGCAGCCACTTCATTTTGGCTTCCTGTTCCTCCCAAGAGAGTCTTTGATTTTCTCCGCGATGAGAACTCTAGAAGTGAGGTAAAGTCATAACGTCCATCGCGCTGAAATTTTGACTCTGATGATCAATGGTTTGATTCAATCAGTTATTTCAAGATATAACGAAGAAATTGTTATTTTGTATTCGTGTGCAGTGGGATATACTTTCGAATGGGGGGCTAGTTCAAGAAATGGCACATATAGCAAATGGTCGCGATCCAGGAAACTGTGTATCTCTGCTTCGTGTTAATGTAATGCTTTCTTCTTACTTATCTTGACATTATATACCAAAACTACATTGACTTCGCGTGTTATTAGTAGTGACCTAAAAAGATTGGAAGTTTATTTATGCAGAGTGGAAATTCGAGTCAGAGCAACATGCTAATACTCCAAGAGAGTTCAACAGACTCAACAGGATCTTATGTTATTTACGCTCCAGTTGATATTGTTGCAATGAATGTTGTGTTGAGTGGTGGTGATCCCGACTATGTTGCTCTACTACCATCTGGATTCGCTATACTTCCAGATGGTGGCGGAGGAATTAATGCTGGTACCGGTGGATCGCTTCTCACTGTTGCATTTCAGATTTTGGTTGATTCTGTTCCCACTGCAAAACTCTCTCTTGGATCTGTTGCAACTGTCAATAGTCTTATCAAATGCACTGTTGAAAGGATCAAAACAGCTGTAGCTTGTGACAGTGCTTTATGAAATATCTAAGGTACGCTAATTTAACTTTTATACGCTGACAGTATAAGCAGAGGATTCTCATGGTGACAATAGTGTAGTCTCGTGTGACCTATAGGTTGTGGAAGCAACCACTAGGATAGCCTGCCTAAATCACACCCCATGGAATCCTGTCCTTCCCTCGACCCCGCTAACACAACATGTTTGTGCATCGGCCTGTCATTTTTCAATATAATACTACTCCTTTTTATGTTATTATAGGTTACTATATTACTTACTAGGCAACTAGTACCAGTTGACTTTTGCGTGATCTGATAGTGTAAAAGTTATATACCATTGTATAGAAGATGAGTATCTTGTTTAATGTATATACATCGATTGTTTTATGAAGTAGAATTTTGAAGTAACAGTAAAGTAATATGTGTGTGACCTATATATGTAACGAGTTCAACTTGTGGAAGTAGTTAACTAATACTTGTATTAAGGTAGGTTGTGTACGTTACACTGACGAAAATATAAATATTCGATATTTTGCAGATTTATTTGAAGGATGGAGGAGGAGTCAAGAACGAACCTCAAAAGTAATCCTTTGTTAGCAAATATGGGATTTGTTTGGGTGAAACAAGGAAGCAAAAAAATTGGAAATTTTGCTAGCATGCAAATGTAATAGGTTCGGGTATTGACTTCACAAGTTGATGTAACTTTTGAATATGTTAACCAAACAAGTCCTTATTTTACTTGATCATGATCAAGCTTAAAAAAATTTCAAATTGAAGCTAATTATGTTATTAGCAATTTTTTCACTTTTCATTTTGTTTTTGTTCAATGAGAAATTTGAGTCAAGTTTATTACTCCTTCTATCTCTAATTATTTGTCCACTTTTGAAATGACATATCTATTAAAAAAACAATAACATAATGAATTTGTCATTTTACCTCTATTAATTATGAAATGAATGAATTAAAAACTTAAGGTTTTCAAGAAATTATATATTTTTCAAAGTAATTAATTGACGGTATAGGTAAAAAAGAAATTGCCTTTATTGATTTATCAAAAATAAACAAATAATTAAGAACAACTAAAAAAGAAAAAATTGACAAGTAGCTAGGAACAAAAGTAATTGCAGTTACCGGGAGAAAATTAGCTAGAAGTTCAATCATAAACTGGGATGTGCAATATTTGGATTAAATCGAAAAATCAAATCAAATCAAACTTGGATTTTTTTTTTTTTGAATTTCTTGATTTGATTTTGAATTTAATTTATTTTGTTTGGTTTTGGTTAATTTTTTGGATTTAAAGAAAATGAAAACCGGAAAACTGAATTACATATGTGTGCGCGCCCCCTTGTGTGTGTGCGAGTGTATTCGCGCGCATGCATGCATGCGTGTGTTCGCGCATGTCCATGTGTGCGTTTGTGTAAATTAAATTGGAGTTAACCACTTTTGTTCTTTTTCAGTTATTTTCATTATTAATTGATTTATTTGTTATGTTTGGACATCTATAATTGATATACTTTTAAGTATTGTGTTTATTGAGATAAGTGTCAAAAAACACCTAAACTATCCCCTTTTTTGAGTTTATACGTAAACTATTGAGAGTTTGAGTTTCATACCTAAATTATCATTTTTTAGTTTGAGAAACACACATCTGTAGGTGTGTGTAATACACTCTCTTTTATTTGAAAAAACATGAACACATAACATTCCACATTAATAAAATATTTAAACATCAAAAATTAAATAATGTATATTAATATTATTTTTTTGGAATATAATTTCTTAAACGTAATATTAAAAGTATATATATAAATATATATATATA
>NC_028639.1:4401525-4411913 GCF_001406875.1 Solanum pennellii | reverse complement strand
TATATATATATATATTATTCATTTTTTTCAAATTGCAAATATAACTTTGTTATGTTTCTAATTATTGGCATAATCAATAACCGAATCGAAAAATCCAAACAAAAGGGGGAAAATCAAACCAAACAAATTTGATTTTTGTTGGAATTAGATTACACTTCTTTAAAATCAAAAATAAAAAAATTCAAACTAAATAATACAATATCAAACTGAAAATTCAAATACACACCCCAAATCATAGAGACACCATCAGCTACAAAATTCGCTTCTCTATAAATATATATGTACTCCCTCCGTTATGTCATTTTTTTCATTTGTACTTACATTAAGATATAAGGTAATTTTACCCTTATACCCTTATTTAATGTTTGCTTATGACAACTTTGTAATAAGTGACAAAATGTTAGATTTCAAAAATATAAATGCATTTGGATGACTATTTAAATTTTAGAGTTTATTTTTGCAGCCAAATTTTTTTACCAATTGATCCAAAAAATTTCAAAAATCAAGTTTTTACCACCTCAATTTTCCTATATATTTTGTGTAAAATGTTTTTTAATATTTGTATATATAAATTTTTAAAGCATACATGACAACATCAGAAATGATTCATATAGTTGTAACCTCCATTTTTTTCTTTTGTGTTTTTTTTCTTTTTTCAATAAATAAAAGATGAAAATTTAAATGATGACAACGTAAACGAAGACTCATTAGGATCATTAATTCTTGTTTAACTACATTAGAGATGATTCATGTAGTTGTAACCTCCATTTTCATCTTTTATTTTTAATTTATTCGTTGATTTTTTTTTTCAAAATCAGATTTTACAGAATAAGTAGTGAATAAAAAAAGTATATAATTAATGGATAATGAAGTACTCTTCCAATGAAAATAATTACTTATAGATTTTCTAGTTTAGTCAAAGTAAATATATTTTCAAGATTAATTAATAAATTGATCAAAGGTATAATGGATAAAATGGTGATTTATACCTAAATTTTATAAAATGACATATATTATGATCCAGATATTTTTAGAAAAGGACAACATATAATACATGACAAAGAAAATACAATAAAAGATCAGCTAATTATCTCAAAAGAAAATAAAAAATCACTTAATTTTATAGGTCGATATTGTTATCATTTCGATAAGGCACAATATTTCAAAGTCTCCAACGCACGAACTTTTATAAATCGATATTATCATCATTCCGCTAAAGCACAATATTTCAAAGTCCCCAACGCACGAACTATTCTTACTCTACGGATTAATTAATATCAACAAGAAAACTATGAATATGTCTGACGCACTAAAATTTAATTGGCATCCACCATTCAGTCATACTTTAATGTTGTGAGTTGTTTAGTATCCTTGTGGTTCCCATTTCTGACTCATTAAAGTTAGTATTCAATGTAAAAGTACCAAAAAAAAAAAACTTTTATTAACAGTCTATTTTACTAAATTAATTTATTAATAATTCAAAAAAAATCTAAAATATATTTAAATTTTGATAAAAATAATGTAATATGGATTTTGAAATGTCTTTTTTATTTCTATATTATTTAAAAATATATTTTAAAAATATAAATGTATTTATGTGAACATCATAAATATTGTATCATTATAACATGTCTACGTTAGCATATTTATACCTTTGAAATATATTATTAAATAGTGCAGGCAGGTAAAAAGTCTTCCATAAAGTTTGATATCATAACAATAATTTCAATCAAAATTAAAGTGTTTTTTCAGACCCTTTTACTTTAATAATCCTTTAAAATTTTAAATATGAATTTTATATCGTTATTTAATATTAAAGATAATATGAAAAAAGTTAATTTTTTTTCTTAATATTACAAAATGCATTGATAAGTAAACATCTAATTTTAAATATAGGAGCCAAGTAAGATAAAAAAAAAAAATCAAATATTTATATAGTACTCCCTTAGTTTTTGCTCAATGGATACAAAACACGCATGCTTTAGCACCTAGTGCAACAACAAGCACTGATTTAACTTGGGGGGGGGGGGGTTTAAGGTGATTTAATAGCAGATAACTATTACTGAACAAAGAAATCAGTACGATTAACTAAAATTACACTATTGTGTTATTTAAAAGATAAGTAATTAGAGTTAGGGTGGAATGATATAAACATTTAATAAATCTTTTATCGTCAAAATCAATTATAACAACCTTTTAATTTAAAAATATAGAATAATTATGTATTGTGGAGCCTATAATAGCAAAATTTGACAATTTTAAAACTAAGAGATTACTTGAATACTTTGATAGTAGTTGACAAAAAACTAAAATATTCCTTCTAGGATTCTACAATAATTAAATTACTTGTCATTTGGTATTTTTTGACTTTTAATTTAGAAAACCTAATTAAATTGCTAATTTGTCCTAAACAACACGTAAAAGAAGAGTACATTTGTCAACTAAAATTGGTTAGTCCTTGAAATCCTTAAAGTTGTTCACAATTAATTCTATGTTATTAAGTATAAAACTGAGATTAAAAAAAGTCAATTACCATAATTAAGTGATAATATAAACTTTGTACATAAAAAGGAAAAACATCTTTACACCAAATCGATGAAGGTATGAAGGTAAGATATGTATATGTTATAGACAAATTTTAATAGTTTTGTATTGTTTGTTTTGGTGTAAAATTCAACTTGCAATACGTATTTAAATACATCATAAATATAATTCGTTGAAAATTTATATTATAGATTTTGAGTGCGAGTAAGTTTTTATGAATCGTTTGTCTTGTGACGTACAAGCACTACATTAACTCCAAACCTAACAAGAATTTATTTTAGAAGAATAATTATACACAGAGTCAATGTCTTTACTTTGATTTTATGAATTTTTAATTTTTGAATGATGATTTCAAGTCTTAAAATTGGTTCTTTTAGATTTAATACTTATATATATATTTAATAAACTTTTATGACATTTTTTAATTATATTCAAGATCTTACTCGATTAAATAGAAACTTTACTTCTCAATATTTCTACGATGGTTCAAATTTAGCACGATCCAATAATTTGGTAATACGTCGTGATATGATATAACCCTCTTTGTACTACATCTAACTTCCTCATCTTAGAATTCTCGTCAAAAAATCTCGATGGTTTTGCGAGTGATTCATATGCTTAATTATAATTTTCTTACATTATTTGAATAAAAATTACTAAGTTATTTAAAGTTGCATTCAGACTTCTAGCTCCGCCCCATCAATATAAGTCGATAGTAATCATAAATTTTCTAATGACTTAAACAATCGTGATGGGTCAATAAATATTTAATGTTAAAATCTTAATGTATAGTACTTCTTGATGATATAGACTATAGTATATACTAATAATTGGGGACAGTCGAATTTATTATCAGTGACATATAATAAATAATAAACTTTTACTTTTATGAAACAGCCAACTGCTATAAACTGTTTGAAGAATGAATATGGACATACAAAATTAATATTGTATTTAAAATATATGGTAGTGTTAACCAGGAGCATTTTAATTTGAGGATAACGATCTGATAAGAATCTCATTTGTTTCGAGGCGAATCTAAAATATAAAGAAAATGGATTCAAATAATATGATAGATCATATGAAAATCTAGAAACGTTTGAAGTTTTAATAATGAACTAACTGATTCTCTAGGGTTTAGGCACAATAAACAAAAGCTTTATTTAAATATACTTTGATTCAATTGTACCCTATAGCAAATTATTGTTATTTTCACCTCTCTCTGGTGGAATCTCGCTCGCCAGTCTCATTTGGTGATAGTTTCGATCGCCTCTCTCGTTTTTATACAAACACAAATGTATAGAATGTGTTTGTTTTTGTATAAAGCGAGAGAAAATTGTATATATACATATATTATCGTTACCCTCTCCCAAATCCCTCGCCACTCTCCCAGATCTCGCTCGCTACCCTTGCCTCTCTCGCTTATACAAACAGAAACGAAATGTATAAATTGTATTTCTGTTTGTATAAAGCAATAGAAAATTGTATATACACATGCAAATATGTATATCTTCGTCCTACACATTTATAATTATACAATACAAATATTCTCTGACCTGTTCTCATTTGTCTTTCTCTCTTTCTCATTTTATACATACGTCAAATGAAAGTGGAATAATACCTTAGTTTAGGATCTCCTACAACTGCTTTTTGTTTCTTTGTATATGTATAGCAAGTTATACAACTATTTTATTAAATATGTATAGCGAAATATACATATTTATGTTTGCTATGAAACACAATTATGCAAACTATAACTATATCATACAAATATGATTTTTATGTTAGCTATATATGAAAGTTACTCAATTATATATTCGCTTCCATCAAAGATTTACTACTTCACTTATATCTTCAACACTTCATAGGGAAAGTTCTAATTCACATACAACTAATATTAGGTAGCGCTCGAAAAGCATAATATCTCAAGGTATAAACAAACTCAAGATTTTAATTTTGTTTGGTTCAATGAACCTAATGGTTCTTAACATTAAATTTTTGCACTTGTAAATTATGAGTTCAAAATTCATTATTTGTCAAAGACTTTTGAGGTAATAAACAAACCATACTTGATGCAATAATGCATCTTTTGTTTAAAAAAATGTCAAAGAAAGCAGTTACAAACATGACTATATATTTGAAGGTTTCAAATACTTGGCTCATGAAAGTGACTCAAAACCTAAACTCAATATGTCACCACGAAGTTATTGACAAATGACAGATCAGGCTTATGAGAATAAGCCGGCATCATTCGGCTGAATGAAAGTTATAATCAAAGGCAGATCCAGAATTTTAATTCTATACATTCAGAACTCGGGTTCCAACCACTTACCCCATCACCTCGAGGGCTCGTAGTTCAATATTTTTCAACAATTCCAGTGAATTTTACACAGATAAATCCAGGCTGACATAACGACTATATAACAATAAATCAAGAAAACTATCAACAAAGTCAAGACAGATGGACTGTGAGCAAATGCAAGTATCTTTTAACAAATTCAAGATCAAACTCGTTTTTGCAAGCCTCGTGCAATTTGATATCACAATCCACAACCCAAAACATAAAACGAGGAACGAATCAATCAACAAAACCAAGGAATATAGCCCATTCAACATATAGATTGATAGTAGTGCTATCCCCAATGAGTTCGTAGTATAAAAAATGATACTACGATCAATAACAACATAACCTGTGTAATCCCACAAGTAGGGTCTGGGGAGTATAGTATGTACCCAAATTGGGTAGAGAGGTTGTTTCCAATGAATCATCCGCTCAAAAGGAAAATGGTACGCCACCAATCTTACAATTATATAACATGTAAGAAGTCCCAAAATAAACACGGTTCATCTTCACTGATAATCACTAGCGCTCCAATTAAAGATGGAATAATATGTGTTATGATTTATGAACTTACTAAACAAAATAACAATGGTATTTACAAACATACCACCTATTGATATAGTCAGCTAACTTCCATCAGTGGGAAGTGATGCCATGAAAGAATTGTATGACGATTCCAGATCGAAGTGGAGCTGGCGAGCCTGTTGTTCTGTCAACTCATCTGCAGCCCCCATCTTCGACAGTCTTGAAAGCCACTCTCTCATCTTTGTCTTCCCTTCAAAATCCACTGGCAGAATCGATAGTTTATTGAGGGAAGATGACAGATCTGATAATAGGGGATAAACCTGGTCTACGGCAATCATGTTCAACTTTAACGAGTCCATTGCAGTGATGAAATTCTGCACACATTCGGCCACAACAGCTGCTGAACTCACAGATGACATTGCAGCAGCAGCTCGGTGTTCTACAGTAGCTGGCACTCCAGAGGTCACAAGCCGGTTTAGGGCAGCAGGGCAATCCATTTTGTACGTGTCATGAAATCGCTCAATGTTAGGTACAGTATCCCTTAATGTAGAAGATAGGGTTTTGAACTGAGCAATGAGTTTCTGGCACTCAGTCTCATATTCAGCTGCTGAAATGATGTCACGCACATAAGCCTTCTCTAGCTTTTCTGTTGCTTTGATAATAGCAAAGAGTTCAGCTAAGTTGTCATACATTTCTCTTTCACGCTTGTCATTCCATAGCTTAACCTCCATTTGAGTTTTCAAGTATATTTGAAATAGGAAACCTTTTATAATAGGGTTGGAGAAGAGAATGGGACACGCGCAAAGATGCTAATCTTTGTCACTGCAAAAGCATCACAACCTAAGATTACATTGCTGCTATGACTAACAAATCGTAGAAACATAAAGACCAGATATGTAGATGAGTTTAGTTTTAAGCTTATGGGACTGTATGCATACAACGGTCAAGACACATCCTTAATATTCATGTAAAATTTTACTATGAGAAAAAGTAATAGTTATCTTCAATCAGAACGTATAGTAGACAATAAGACCTTTCACGCACGCCCCACAACTACTGTATATACTCCCTAATTTTTTCTAGTTGTGAGAACTTCCTGAGCTTAATGACAAATGCAAAGACCGTCCGTTCAGAAACTAAAGGAATTCCTAACATGACTGAAAGTTGAAAGATGCTTTGCTTCGGCCCTGGTTAGATAGATAATGATTTCTATAAGTCAGTAGATACAACAAATATTTGAATCACCAAATTATGTTTTCCGAATGACATAAGAAAAGTACAAGTTGATATAACTTATCAGAGCGGATTTTTTGATTGAAAAAATCCTTCTCAATTTTATTTATAATTTATAACAAAAATTAGGACCATGACCCTACAAATCAGAAAATAACAACTTTCAATGTGGCAGTCTTATCTTTGATAAACTAATGCCAATTTGGAGAAATGCAATGATGAAGCAGTGCGAGAACAGGGGAGGAGGGTAGACGGAAAACCCTAATGCCAAGGCCAAGGCCCTCCTACTACTTTTATGAAATCCATCCAATTTCAAGACAGCGTAATGAGAAGCAAGATGAACGAACATAGACACACAGATAACTAAATTATCATGATCAGATGAACCAAATCAACTCACTTAAACCTTATGCAAGTATTTTCTCTATTCAGCTCAAACTTTCCTCTTTTCTCCATTTTTCCATGAGTATAGTGAAGCACACAAATGATCTCAATCAACTTTCACATGAATGAGCATATAAGAGACATACTTGACACTACATTAGACAATTTTTTGCATTTCCTCGTTTCTTCTTTTTTTCTCTCGTACCCATATCCCTCTTTCCTATATCAATTTTATAGCAAGTTTATCTCTTAAGCTCATCACATTGGATCTTCTTAATCTTCTTTCTCAAGGAGAAGGTCTTTAACACGTGAATTACGAGACTTCATGCAAGGGTGCACAATAGAACTTCAAGCTTTTAGTAGCAAAATTAAAAGGAGAAGTGTATAACATCCCCTAGACACACTGAAATTGAAACTACAACACATGACACTTCGGCCTAGTGGAGGAAACTCAACGAACTCCTATTAACATCAGCCAAATTGAATTACTGAAACCTTGTTTAGGGCAAAATGAAAGCATTTACAGCTGCAGATATACATAAACTTATCTGCAGCTACTGCTATCTTCATCCACTAACTTAAAAAAACATGAACCCTACTCAAAATGTGATTATACAGTATAGATGCAAACATCAGTGCACTTATGAACTTGATAAAAAGACAGAAATCAAAATCCCACAACACCCATTAGCAAAAATGTATTGAAATCAAATCTTGAATCCCACTCTAAATATGAATATATACAATATAAACATCAGTGCATTATTGAACTTGATCAAAAGACGGAAATCAAAAACCCAAAACACCCATTAGTGAGAAATGCATGAGATCTAATCTTGAATCCTACTCTAAATATGAATATACTCTTTACAAATACAAGCATCAATGCATTGTTGAACTTGATAATAACACATCAAAATCCCCAAAAAAAAGAACATGAGCAAGAAATGCATGTAATCAACCACCCATTAGTGAGAAATGTATGAAATCAACCCTCTCCCACCCCCCACTCCACACACACTTAAAAAAAGCTCACAAATCTATCGATAAGGAAATAGACCTTTCGGTCTAACTCAACCCCAATACGTTGTTAGTAGAATAGACCTCTAGAGCGTGGAGAAACCATGATAAAATAATGAACTTTCGACCTAACTCAAACCAAAACTTAGCTCAAAAAGAAGGAAACCGTATCCCACCCGATATTGGACTAAACAGATGGTGTGATTGAATTGCAAAATAGAAAACTACTTGCATAGAATTTTAAAACAACAAAAAGCAAAGAGATTCAGAAAAACCCAAATAAATAAATAAGCATGACGAAGTAAGAAGAATACGAATTACAACCTTAAATTGAAAGAATCCAGCTAAAGTCTACCTCAAAGATCACTCTAGAGTTACAAAACAGACAAAAAAAAACACTCCCATAGAATTTAAAAACAACCCCAAAACAACAAAGACCAAGTAGATTCAGAAAAACCCAATTCGAGTATAAGCCAGACAAGTAAGAAGAAAAACGATTACAAGCTTAAATTGCAAAAAGAAAAATAACCCAGCTGAAATTTACCTCAAAGATCATGAACATGGCATATTAGAGCTGCAAAACAGAAAAAAAAAACCCAAATTAACAAAAACCAAGCAGATTCAGAAAAACCCAAATTGAGAATAATCAAGACAAGCAACAAGAAAAAGGGATTTACAAGCTTAAATTGAAAAAAACCCAAACAAAATTTACCTCAAAAGATGAATAACATGGCAAGCACTGAACCAAAAAAAAAAATCTGAGCAGGTGAAAAAAATGATTAGGCAAAGAGCAAAGTATGAAAAAGAGAGAAGATAGAGACGTATGTACAGAGAGAAGAAATGGAAGACGCGGCTTTGAATAATGGGAAGTGTGTTGCAGGCATCCAAAAATATGAGAAGAAGATTTCGTTCATTTTATCTTTTTTATTCTTTTTTTTGCTTGGGTAATAAATAGATTGCGTGTGGAATTTAAAAAAATATATTTTTATTTCAATAAATTTATTATACTAATAAAAGATCTCCTCAACCCAAAAGCGTGAATCGAATTGAAATCGATAATTCAAATCGAAAAAAAGTTACTTAGTTTATCAATAGCCGACTTTGATTTTTCTTATTTTTGTTATACGTTCTTAATCAATAGTCCGATGGTAAATTAAATAGTTATATTTGTATTATTTTGTATTTAAAGTCCTTGACTTAGAGTTTAGTTTTCTACTTTTATTTATGATTGTCTCAAAACTCTTGGTTATTCTATAATGTGAAATTGATTGCTTTTGAGTATGATGTAATTTGTGAACGCATGTGCATGGTTCATTTGATTTGTCACCTTATTTTAAATTGATTTTCAATATTTTTGTTGTGTCAAACCTTAACGGTTAAACTGATAACGGTCATTAACCGATAAATCAATAGCCGATAAGTCGATATTTTAATAATTCTATAACTGTTTAACATCTCTACAAATCGATAACTAATAAGTGAAACCGATCAATACGTAACTCTATGTATAGTAATGGTTATTTCATACTCTTTTCGTTCCTATTTACTTTACTTATCACTTTTGACATATAAAGGAAGAACAGTTTTTTCTTATTATACCCTTAATTTATTAACTCAGTTAACGTCCTTGAAATATATATTAAACAAATATATCTGAAATTATATTAATTAATAAGGGTAAAACGGTAAACTCACTATACCATTTATTGTTTTTTTTAAATAGGTGTGTCAAGTCGAAATTTGACAAGTAAAAAGGGACGGAAGGAGTAAGAGAGATTAGGGATTGAATTCTTGGTGCTGAGTTTGGAGTACAAGCCTTTAAAATATGGCGTTAAAATGAATAGCGTATAGATAACTAAGGAATCGTTTGATAGTTGGATAGAAACAAGTTATTTATGTACTACATTCCTAATCATTTGTCCAATTTTGAATTGACATGTCTATTAAGAAAAAAATTATTGACACGGTGAGTTTAACGTTTTATTTTCATTATTTCTGAAGTGGATTGTTGACACCCAATTTTGGACTAACATTTTAAAAATTCGTGATTTTGAAGCTTTATTTATTTAATAGCAAATTTTGGTTCGATGATTTTAAAATTCATACATTTTGAGTCAAAGACAAAAAAATAAAAAAAAAATCTGCCTTTCCCATATTGTCACTCAAACAATTTTCAATTTTGCAATAGTCCCACATCGGTATTTTATCCTTTTTGAGGATTTTTGGGTTTCTATATAAACCCACTTCATTCAATATTTTAAAGGAGGATTTGAAGGGGAAAACAAAAGAATACTCATAAAATTTTGAGAATTCTTGGTTCCCATAGTTCAAAAATTTTAAA
>NC_028639.1:4394893-4399397 GCF_001406875.1 Solanum pennellii | reverse complement strand
GTAACCGTCACTTCTATACCAATTCTAGTCATCCTAGGATAGAGCAAAACCAAATCCGAACTTAAGCATCAGCCTAAGATGACCCAACACCCAAGGCGTGTTGGATCCATTAGAAAGACCACCTTGAGTCCAAAACGGCCCACGGCCTAAAAGGACGTTCATGCTTATGTGTTTAAATTTGAAGGATGTATACGTTGTTTGAGAAAATCATTGTCTCATAGGGTACGGATTAGATTATAGTTTGCTTAGGTTAAAGAAAGAGCTTCACCAGCTACTAGTCTATTCGAAGATATTGGCACCCGGAGATGACAACAAATCAAGAAAGCAAAAGGATCTTTCGTGGAGGCATAGTTTAGGGTTGTACCCCTGCGTGGGACTGATTATTTTGTATACATTTCCCCTATTACGTATTCCCATTAAGTTTTATTCATAAAATTTGTATAAATTTGAGTTTTGAGGCAATGAAATATTTCAAATGACGTATACATCCTTCAAATCGATAGGCCTACCCTAGGCATAAAAAGGTCACATATTTGTATAGGACGCGCAATAATTGTTTGTATGTTATGTAATATATTCAGTTTGTCTTTAATTAAAACAGTATTTTTGTGTTTTATTCATTATTTGTGTGATATTTTGCATTATTCATTAATTACAGGAACTAACACTTTTACATTTTGAGTTGCTCTTCTTTACAGCGAAAACTTAATTTATGTTCAAATTCAGAAATCATTTTTTGTCCGAAGTCGCAAGAGACAAGACAAGAGGATTAACGAAATTCGAGTCCTTGTATTTCACAAGGCGTTAATATCAAGTCAAAACGATAAATCAGGGGAGTATTTGACTATGAGGTCGCATCCACTTATTTTTATTATTATTTGCATGATGGTCCTGCTCTCACATATTTCTCATATTTTTGTAGGGATACCGTCCTCGACATCAGTCGGGGATGGTCATAACAATGTCTGGATCTCGTGAAAATTGAAAGGAGACAAAGATCCAAGAAAACATTCAAAAAGAGTACAGCAAATCATTACTGTAGAAATTCGTAGGACAGTATAAATATTGATGATTAAGAGGCTATAAAATATATTGGTTAAAAAAAAAAAACAAAAAAAAACTTCATGACTACAAATTTCAGTGGCATTAGACCTAGGAATTTCTTTGAGTTGTCTAAATCTTTAAATTATTATATGCTATATCTGCCGAACTACGCGTACCTGATTCTCATTTCGGTGAGATACGTACGCAACCCTTCTTGGGTTCGGTATTATCTTTTTCAAAAAAAAAAAATAGTTTGTGCATATTTTCCTAGTCATAAAAGCCGAACTACGCGTACCTGATTCTCATTTTAATGAGATACGTAGGCAACCCTTCTTGGGTTCGGTATTATCTTTTTCAAAAAAAAAAAAAAATTATAAAATAGTTTGTGCATATTTTCCATGTCATATCTGCACGAACTACGCGTACCTGATTCTCATTTCGGTGAGATACGTAGGCAACCCTTCTTGGGTTCGGTATTATCTTTTTTTAAAAAAAAAAATAGTCTGTGCGTATTTTCCAAGTCATATCTACATGAACTACGCACACCTGATTCTCATTTCGGTGAGATACGTAGGCAACCCTTCTTGGGTTCGGTATAATCTTCTAAAAAAAAAGATTTTATAAAAATTGTTTGTGCATGCTTTCCCAGTCATATCTGGTCGAACTACGCGTACCTGATTCTCATTTCGGTGAGATACGTAGGCAACCCTTCTTGGGTTCGGTATAATCTTCTAAAAAAAAAGATTTTATAAAAATTGTTTGTGCATGCTTTCCCAGTCATATCTGGTCGAACTACGCGTACCTGATTCTCATTTCGGTGAGATACGTAGGCAACCCTTCTTGGGTTCAGTATTATCTTTTTTCAAAAAAAATTATAAAATAGTTTGTGCGTATTTTCCAAGTCATATCAACGTGAACTACGCACACCTGATTCTCATGTTAATGAGATACGTAGGCAGCCCTTCTCGAGTTCGGTAATCATTCTTTAAAAAAAAAAAAAAAAAAAAAAGAATTTACATACTGTGAGAGTCATGTCTTCAGCTCGGTTGGGACCTATGTGGTTAAGAGCATGTAAATATATTCAATATGATTGGAAAGACTGACTTTGCGGTAAACTACAGATTCTCGTGGTACCTCTTATCTGTACTTTTGTGATGCTTGAAAATTCTCTTGCATTCAATCAAGATAAGAATAAAACTAACCTTGTGTTTCATGTGCATTGTGTGGTGAGATTTTGATCAAAGTTCAATTGTGTTACACTGTTGATCTAGAACTTGACCTGAATGTTTTTTGAGGCGAAATCATGAGTAATGTTTGGTTTGAGAAAGGATTGTAGGCCTTTTTTGACCTGATTGTGCTTTTCAAAGCCTACCAAATTACATTAATCCCTAGTTTTCCCATTTTGAGCCTCAAACCTTCATTTGGACAACCACATCTTAACCACTACCCTTTTGAGTGCTTACGAGCACTATCCTCTCTTGGCCCGACCTTCTTGAGTGCACCAAGAATGTGCAAATCATAAGAGTAGATCCATGTTTGAAATTTCAAAAAGCAAAGATATTGAGTCTCCCAAAATCAAGGAAGCAAAGACTCTAGAGAAAAAGAGAGAAAAAAAAAGTGGAAGAAATAAAGAAAGGCGAAAAATTCCTTTACAAGATCAGTGAAAGGTGGGAAGGAAAATATTTCAACAAAAAAAGAAAAAATTATTATAATAAAGAAGTGAATAAAAGAAAAGCTCCAACGAATAAGGACTCAAAAGAAGAAGAAAAAAAAAAGAGAAGAAGAGAAAAGCACAAAAAATGAGAAATGAAAAAAAGGGAAAGCTTTCAAAATGAGAATTCAAAAGAATTTGAAAGGTGGGAGAACAATGAAGAGGATCTGACGCCAAAGGCGTACCAATCATTAAGAACACAAATTCTGTGTGACGCTCAAGGAGGAATTCAGTCACTTTTATCTCAAATAAATATCCTACCCATCCCTAAGCCTCCGTTACAAGCCAATGACAAGTCCTACATGATCTCATTCCAAATATTCTCACATTAGTGGAGATTTACATAAGGGTCAAGCATATGGTATCACAGTTGTGTACATTGAACATTCTTGTGAGTGTGAGTGCACTTTGAAAAAATGTCCTATAATCAAATGTTTCAAATATGTGTGAAATAGGACTAGCCTTTGTCGTGAGGGCACTTGAAACATGAGGGTTGATACGATTCAAAACCTTTGATTGAAACAAGATGAACGGATCTTGTTGATTCTTAAGTATATTTGAGGTACCACTTGAAGCTGTAGGAATTACCTTAATTCAATCTTAAAAAAAAAAAAAATATTTACGTGCAATCTTAACTGTTGGTACCAATCGTGGTGAGGACTTGACTATCTCATCACATTTTTTTTATTTTGAAAAAAAAGAAGAAGAGAGATTTACCTGCAATCCTAACTGTTGGTACCAATCGTGGTGAAGATTTGACTATCTCATCACATTTTTTTATTTATTTTTGAAAAAAAAAAAAGAAAAAAAAATTGTCTTTTGAGTTGTTCATTATAAAAGGTGTTATTAAGTTAGTCTTATATGTGTCAGACGCCTATTTTACTTCATGGGATTGTCCATCCCAAAATATGATATATCTTGTTCTTAAGCTTTGAATATAGCAAGAAATACCATTTTCATATTTCATCATTGTTCATATTGTGCATTTTCTACTGATAATCTTTCAGATTCTTTGCAGCACTCATCATCCACAAGATGGGAACTACGTTTGACCTGATTCCTGCTCCAACGGGATACGTAGGCGTCACAACGGCTCGGTCATATTCCCAGTAAGATTTCCATTTCTCTTCATAATGGAAACTGGGACAGAATTTTTGAGAGGATCTCAAAAATTCATTTGAAGTTGAACTTCTTTAACAATTCAAAACAGAAGACCCAAATTATACGGAGTTAGCCTTGGGGAGATCTCAAAAATTGCGGTAATCTAATTTTCAACTGGGACAAAATTTTTGGGATGATCTCAAAAATTCCACAAATGTCATCTGTTACTTATTGAAGTAATCTGGGAATTTTTTTGAGGAGGGGCCTCAAAATTCCAGAATGAGCAACCTCAGAGTTAACAGAGCAAGTTACAAGAGTTCTTCTATATTGTAGACCGGGACAAATTTTTGAGGAGGGTCCTCAAAAACTCCATCAAATATGTCATATAAAGAACGGGCGAGCGTGCAAGCCAAATGCAAAAAGGAGCATGAAGACAAAACCAACACAAATCAATCTTTCAAACTAAGAATTTTTCTTTGGATGCAGGAACATTGAAGTCACAAAATGGCTATGTAAAGCTGTCAAGAATGACAAAAGGCATCACATGCACCCGTTGTGGACTCCTCAACAAAACCTAGAAATCTCCCATCTCATTTTATCTCTATTTCATTATATTGCCTCAAATGATTTATAAACAAGTTTTTTTTT
>NC_028639.1:4384840-4391622 GCF_001406875.1 Solanum pennellii | reverse complement strand
TTATGTTTTGTTGATGTTCAAGTTATATTAAATATATTTGTTAAAAGGGCCAATGAAAAAATTCTCCGTCGGTTTTGGAGGCCTTTCCATTTTAAAAGACGGAATTTTATTTTAAGTTTACATATTTTAGTTGTTGAAATGGCCGATGAAGAAATTACCGTCGATTTCCAAGGCCTCCCATGTTAATAAGACGGATTTTTATTTTTAGTTATTATTTGAGTTATTTATTTTTATTTATATTACTTTGGCACTAACTCTTTTACTAAGTGTCTTTACAGGTACCCGGAGGTGCTTCTCCTTGAAATTATTCGAAAAAGTTCGAATTATATTTCATTCATTATTTTGTGGATATTGACGTTAGGCAAACCTTAGGCCGATTATTATTTTATTTTGTTATGTATATTACATGTTTATTATATCTGTACATTATTTTATATTCTTCCTCAATTTGAAAAAAAATGAATTCAGTCGGGAACCACATTTGTGGATTCCGAAGGGTGCCTAACCCCTTCCCTTCGGAATAATTTAAACCCCTTACGTAGAATCGAATTGGTTTCGTAGATTAATAATTGGTTTCCTAGTTTTCCTAAAATTAGGTGGCGACTCTTCTTTTTAAAACTCGTTTATTTTTATAACTTTGTTAAAATTGAATCAATTAATTATTTTCGAGTTGCCGCGACGTTTCGCCCTATTTCGAAAGAGTGGGGATGTAAACATGGATAAATTAAAATTTTAAGATTTTTAAAAAGTTCTACCTTTTCCAAAATTAATTAATTGAGGATATAATAATTAAAAAGAAATTGTCTTTTCTTGATTTGTCAAAATGAATAAGTAAAAAGAAAAATTGAATGAATGATAAGGGACATAGAGTGTTATTTGTATATTACTTATACGATATCTGGTAGATAGATAGGAAATAAACTATTTATGTATAAAATTAGTATGAAGTTTGGTTGGCAATTTAGAAACATGCACAATTAATACATGTATAAGTTATGAGAAAATATGTATATTATTTTATACAAAATAGAAGGTGGAATGACTAATATGAGGTTGTTTGGTAGCTGATTTGAGGATAAGTTATAAAAGTATAAAATCGTGCATATAGTTATAACATGTTTGATAGTTGATTACGAGATAAATTATTCATGTGTAAAATTAATATGTTGTTTGAGCTTGCAATTTAAAAATTCATATAATTAATACATGGATAAGTTATAAGGAAGTCTATGTTTATTTTATATAGGATAGAAGGTGAGAAAACTAACATCAGTATAAAATAATACATAGACTCTTTCATAACTAATTTCTACATTACTAATACATGTATAACTCTAACTAGAGCTAAACTTCTCTTCTTTTTTTTTTAATAAATAAGGATAACATATTAACAATTAATATGCATCATTACAAGATAGTGATAACACGATCAATAATTATTTGAGAGGTAGACTAGAAATAATATCGTTACAACGTTTTGTAGAAGGCGATTGATTTGTAAACCGTATAAAAAGAGTTCCTACTTTATCTGATTTAAAAGAATCACGTAACTTCAAACTTCAAAGTAAGTGATAATAGATTTTAGTCCCTCTTTGACTAATGCATCTATCACTTATAAGTTACCAAAAATATTATATAATCGTATGACCATAAAAGAAATAGCAAGTGATAATAGATTTTTGATAACATATTTTCTCATTATATTTGAAATTAAACACAAAGATTGGAATATGTATAAATTAAATCAAATATAATTTCATTTCTCTAACAACGCTCTCTCACCTTTCTATTTCTTTGATGGTTTAAGCAATTCAAAATATTATTCATAACATTATTAGAAAACACAAATATTTTTTAATGTACATGTTATGATCCGATTTCGAAAATTAAAGGTTTCGAAATCGATTTCACTATTTTGGTAATTTTGTTAAGTTTTTTTTTTTTTAGGAAAATTTATTATAATTTGGGAATTGCCACTTAATTTTTTAAGAAAAAAATAAGAAAACCATTTAAAAGAGAACTTTTGAAAGAAAACATTTAAACAAACCAGAGTCGGGTAAGGGTTCAACTAATTCTCCAAGAAAGGGTTTAGGCATCTTAGAGAATCCGTTAGTATGCGGTTGACTGACAGATTTGAAAGTATGGTTAATTTTATAGAGGACTTAAATTACTAAAAAAAGACATGTTGAAAACTTGAATGAAAATCTTTTGATACTTCTAAAAATCTCTAGATAAATCTAACTAGAAACATTTATCCATTGTCAAGTTTTAACGATACAATTAATTCAAACTCACCAACATGGATCAAGGGACCTTGTTTAACAATTATGAAAGGATATAGAATATCCTTAAGTCATCCATACAAAGTTTAAGTTAAATTAAAAGACAACTAATTTATTTTTAAAAACTTAAAAATTTTATCCTATTCAAAAATTTGAATTAATTAGTTAATTTAACACATAAACATGAATTCAAAGCTAATTGCCAACTATGAAAGAATATGGATAATTCCCAAGTTAGTCTAAGAGCTTAAATTGCCTAACTTAAAGAATTTAAAAACTTAGCAAAACGAAATAGAAAACTTCTCCAAGGATTCATCTAAATTGACAAAAATAAAATGTTAAAAGTTAGCGATAATACAACACATATTCACAAATAAAGCAAATAACTAAATAAAATAAAGAGTGGATGAAAAGGGAATTTGGCCCCTTTCTGACTCTTGCCGCCATTGCTGCGATCAAATAAATTGGACAAGGGATGAGTTTTGAAACCTGAGAGTACCCCTAAAGGTTTGAGAAATCTTAGTTCAATAATTTAGTTTTTGTGGTTGTTCGAGTTGAAAGAGATGGTGGAGTCGTCTTCTCAACTCGTCGTTTCAATTAGCTGCTCAGAACCAAATAATCTTCTTTTTATACAAATTTCTAGCTTCGTTTTCTTTTTTTAATTTATCAGTGTCATTAATGGAAAAAAACAGTACTTTATAATTATCTTAAGTTTTAATAATCACAACATGTAGTCAACGGATTCTATATCCCAAATATTTATACATGATTTTCTTCCTTCAGTGTTATCGATGGAATAAAACAATGACTTTAAAATTTTCTAAAGTTTCAATAATTACAATATGTAGTCGACAAATTGTTTGTAAATACTCTCGACCAATGTGTTTACTATTCAATCATACCATCAAAGTATATTATACTCTAATCATATAAAAGAGAAAGAAGCAGTGTTTTCGTGAAAAAACACTACTCAAATATATCATTAAAGTATGTCTATACACTGATGATATCAAGGAAGAACAAGTAGTCATTATTTAATTATTGTTTGATACTATCATAGTTTATAGTTTAGATACCATCAGAGTATATAAGTATATATATAAATACTCCGATAGTATGAAGGATGAAGAAGCAGTGATGCAGTGAATAGAATAAGGCGGCCATCAAGTAAATAGTTGGATTGTAGGTTCAATCTGGATAAATATATCAAGTTGGGTCTAATTTTGAATAAATACTTTGTTTAATGGATACATTACAAAAATATACACTTTTTTGTTTAACTTAATACCATTATCTCCTATCACTTTTAAAAATCTCTAAAATTCCTTATTTTAATGTATTTGAGCTGCATATTAATGTATACGAGCTAGTTTTTAATGTATCCGAGCTACATATTAATGTATGCGAACCAATATTTAATATATCTAAATTACATATTAATATATTCGAGCTTTAATTATTGTATTCCTTTTTTTTTAATTTTAAAGAGATTAATGTAATGAAAAACTTATATTAGAAATAGATTATAATTTTATATTAAAACTATGAAACTTATTTAATTTACGCTTGTTTGATAAGTCCTGTTTGTGAAGCTTTTCCTAAACCTATACCGGCCATTTATTTTTTAATTAATAATTACTTCAGATCTCTCCTACTCACCTCTCTTTTCTTTTATTTTCTTACTCCTAATGTATATAATTCTCAAAACATAATTAAATAATTAATACATTTGATTGAAAAAAATGATAAATATATTTTCTGTTAAAATAACTTAAACACACATATAAAATTGTCAACATTAAAAATAAGCTTATTTTTTAGTATATTTAATAAAATCAGATTAACTCAAAATACAAACTAATTTACTTTAGCATATAAATTGATTCGATAAGATTATTTTTGTTTTGATTTTTGATCTTATTTTGAAATTACACATACTTATTCTTTCACCATAACTATATTTAAATATAAGAATGACTACAAGACAAAACATGACAGGGAATGGCAGACTCATAAATGTTTAAGAAAATCTTATACAGATGACGTGGGGCATAAAACGAAATTTAAGTCTTTTAAATCAAAACTTACAACGCTTAATATATTTTCAAGAATCAATCACTTTCATATAATTTTAAATTAACTATTCATTATATCATTAATATTATTGCTATAATAATAAATAATAATAATTTTCACTCTTAATATTATAAGAATTCATTTTTCGTGTCTTTACGTACATTCAGTTATAATATATATTTCCCAATATTTCTCTATTAAATATTTAAAAAATTATAACTTGAATTAAGAAAAATAACGAATACTCTCTGTTAGAATGACAATAAATATATGAACTAAAACGAATTAAAATAACAATGACTATAAATATATGAACTAAAACAGAATTAAAAAAATGAAAAACTAGATTTGAATTAATTTATTTTTTTAAGTGCTAGTACTTGAGAAAACACTAAATATTTTTTAGTTAATTTGATATTATTAAAAATATTAATTGATATGAATATTTTAAATACTCGGTCCTAAAAAAGTTTTAGTTATTGTGATAAAAAAATATTTATTAATTTTTTAATTCAATATTAGAAGTAAGAAAATAAGAAAATGAAAGAAAAGAGAGGTAATTAGGTTAGATTGTAAAAAAGTAAAGAAATGTAACTTATCCAAGTGTCGATTAATTAATGGAGGGGTCTTTCGGAAATCTAGGGTCAAATATTTTTTAAAAAGAGATAGGAGTAGTATGTGTTATAAATTCATTGAACTAATTAGATGGATTGTCCATTGAATATATTCATGAATTACTTGAATTCATTTATGTATATTTATCATTAATTGTGCATAACTATGTACCTATTTATTTGGTAATCTTTGGCAGTAATTTCTCATCATTATAAATAGAGATATCACTCACCATTTGATATACACTTGAATAAGAAAAAAAAATCTTCTTTCTCCCATATTACTTCTATTGTCTTCTTTTCACTATATTATATTATGAGCTTGATTTTATAACAGTATGCTTATTTATTAGAATTATATATATATTATTTTCATAAAAATACATAATGATACGAATTAATATATATAAATTATTATACATTTCTTGTAATAATTCATAAGATACGAGTTAATATATATAAATTATTATACATTGTAAAACACCACAAATGTTTAAATCTTAGGTAAGTTCTTGGATTAAAATTTTGAAATTTTTTCTAATGATTTAATTTTTATATGAATTATTAAAATATTCTAGAAGTAGTCGTAATATTAAAAATAAAATTGTGACTTCACCTAATTGGCATACCACATTTTGACTCGTACATATTTCGAATTACATTTAATTATAAAAATAGGTCTAAATCATACTGATTGTTACACATTAGAAGACCTTCAAAAATAGACAATGTCTTTTTAAATTTAATTATTTAATAATTTAACTAGTTTGAATTTAAAATGTTTAAGAGACACTTCAAAAAATTAAAGATAGTCTTACAAATTCAATTTTATAATACGATTAATTCAAATTGAAGTGAATTAGACATGCTAAAAAATAAAAAATAACTGCAAATTTAATCGCCTCCTACCTGTAACTATGATGTTTACACCAATTGTATTTTAAGAAAATAATTAAAACTTTAAAATATTTGTATAATGATTGACAACAAACTATTAAGAGAATTTCAACTAATACTAACAATATATACATAATTATTTATATTTTGAGGCCTTGTTTTTCAGGGGGCCAAAGTCATTGCTTGGATAGTTTTAAGGTTGAGTCGTCCCTGTTCACAATTTATGTATTTTATTTTATTTTAAATATTTTTTCAAATATAAATATTGTAACGACCCGCTAGGTCGTTTTGAAAACTAGGACTAGTTTGACTCCATTTAAAAATTTAAAGGGGTATTTTTAAACTATTAGATAACTATGAGTACCCAATTGATGAAACTTTTATTAAATAAGTAATATAGATGATAGGTTAGTGGGGTTTCACGGTTAATAAACTCTTGTTTAGAAAAAAAAATGGATGCGAAACCTTACCACAGGCGACCAGCGAGAGGGAGAAAAATCATAGCCATTGTTCAGGTAAAGATATGAGATATTCGTTCTTTTCAATTCTATATATAGTAATATATTGTCGGAGTACTTGGGATTATGTTATTATTTTATGCTATATTGATAATGGGTGATAAGAAATAATGGGTAAGTTGGTGATGATTACTAAATTATATTACATTGTTAGCAATTGGGTTAGTATTCAAAAATATATATATATATATAAAAATCGATCGAAGTCGAATAGTTGAATGGCTGCAGGTTAATGTTTTCTGTGATTTTGTCAAAAGAATTTATTATATATATTGTTAGTTTCAGAATGGTAGGAACAAGATTGAGCCAATCATTGTCAATGATTGCCAATGATTGGAATTTGATAAATATTCTAGAAAATTGGCACTTGTTTACAAATGGGTTTCTGCAAAAAA
>NC_028639.1:4346872-4380143 GCF_001406875.1 Solanum pennellii | reverse complement strand
TGATTGACTTTCAATTTGGGAACGTTCTTCGAGATTGGATATGAGTTTGAATTATCTTGGAGTTGTGGTGTGCTGTTTGGGATATTCTGCGGCCCACACCTTCAGTCTACCTCTATTTAGTAGGTTATTTTGTTATGCTGATAGGATAATTCTTATGTTTAGATTTTTATATTAGTTTGGAATTGTATCATATTGTAGAAGCTCTTGTACTTATGACACTAAATCTTGGGGTAGTTTTATTTATATTCCGCATTTATTTGAATACTTAGTATGTTAGATATTAGTTTGATACTTATCTTTCTCACGTTTAAGTTGAATTGGTGATACTTGTTGGGTTGGCTTACCTATCGGTTGGGAACATAGGTGCCATCACGACTCGTGATTTTTGGGTCGTGACAAATATCTTATTTTATATATTTAATAACTTTTTTAATACTAAAAAGGTGATTAAATTTGTATGGCAAGGTATCCCATTAGAAAGATTAATATCAAATCCCATTTAATTCTTTCTTAATTAGTTGGCTGATTTGATGTAGTGTGAATGGTATCCTAAAAAAGGTTGCTACGAGATATCTCTCCTTTGGTCCCTTTTTAATCGAGCTCGTTTCATCATATATACCTAGTAATTTGTAAGTTATTGCACATGACAATAGCTTCAACCATTTAAGACGTGGAAAAAGTTAAAATCTAAATCTGAGATCCAATCCTTCTTGCACATCCAAAGAATAGTTCGTTGAAGATTTTTTTGAGATTATCCAAAAACAAAAATTTTCACATTACACATAATTCGTGTTTAGTCAAAATCTAGATTTCACTGTGTGGGACTATAGTGAATATGTAATTTTTTAATTAAAAGTAAGATTCTTACATTAGAATAGCTTAAAATTCTCCATTTGTACTTCTAGGAATCAACATTGTACCAAAATCTTCTTTTTGTCCTTAATTATATCGAAAACATAAAAAAACCCATAATCCCCTCTTAAATCTCAAGTGATTTACTATTTTCTTATTCAAGACTCAATTTTTAATCTTGATTATCATGGCCTGTTCTATAAAGCTATCATCTTTATCAATCACACATTCAAATTTGATTTCAAAAAGGGATTATAATCAAAATCTTGGATTTTTATCATTTTCTTCAATCCCAAAATCAAAGAATCAAAAATGGGGTTTTTCTTATTCAATCAAAAAACCTCTTTACATATCAAGAATTGAAAATCCCAAAGCATATGAAGCTGACAAGTCTCAGTCTTTAGATTTAAATATTGAGTTGCCAAAATCACAAGTCGATGGTCAGAGGGTTAAAATTGGCATATATTTTGCTATATGGTGGGGTTTAAATGTGGTTTTTAATATATATAACAAGAAAGTTCTAAATGCATATCCATTTCCTTGGTTGACTTCTACTTTGTCACTTGCTACTGGTTCATTGATTATGTTGATTTCATGGGCTATGAAAATTGCTGAATTCCCAAAAACAGATTTTGAATTTTGGAAGAACTTGTTCCCTGTAAGAACTCTTATGACTTTTATGTGGTTTTGTGTGAGGAGGGGGGGGGGTATGGGGTATCATGTCTGTCGTCTGTCTGTCGTAGTATTAGCCTTGTGCATGTATTTTTATTTGCTTTTGATATCGGTTATCATATGTTGTCTATTGTGTTTACGTTATCGCATTATTTAGTAGTTGTTTTGTACTATTAGCTTTATGCATGTATTTTTCTTGCTTTTGATATTGATTGTCATATGTTGTCTATTGTGTTTTCGTGATCACATTATTTCGTAGTTGTTTAGTATTAGGTTTATGCATATATTTTTCTTGCTTTAGATATAGGTTATCATATGTTGTCTATCGTGTTTCCATTATCGCATTATTTCGTAGTTGTTTAGTACTATTAGCTTTATGCATGTATTTTTTTTTGCTTTTGATATTGGTAGTCATATGTTGTCTATTGTGTTTTCGTGATCACATTATTTCGTAGTTGTTTAGTATTAGGTTTATGCATGCATTTTTCTTGCTTTTGATATAGATTATTATATGTTGTTTATTGTGTTTCAGTTGCCACATGTATTAGATTTATGCATGTATTTATTTTTTTTTTGCTTTTGATATCGGTTATCATATGTTGTCTATTGTATTTCGTTATTGCATTATTTCGTAGTTGTTTAGTATTAGCTTTATGCATGTATTTTTTCTTGATTTTGATATCGGTTACCATATGTTGTCTATTGTGTTTGCATTATTGAGTTATTCCGTAGTTGTTTAGTATTAGCTTTATGCATGTATTTTTCTTGCTTTTGATATAGGTTATCATATGTTGTCTATTGTGTTTCTATTGTTGCATAATTTCGTAGTTGTTTCGTATTAGCTTTATCCGTGTATTTTTCTTGCTTTTGATATTGGTTATCATATGTTGTCTATTGTGTTTCTGTTATCACATTATTTCGTTGTTGTTATGGTTTATGTTCTCTGAATGCTTTGTAATGTTTTCTTTATTAATTGGCGTGTTTTCTTTGTTGTTGTATTTCCTTTTTCAGTAAACATTTTGATTCATTGCATTTTAGAAACCACTTCTTAACCTCTACGAGGTAGGAGTATGGTCCGTTAAGTTATGATTTCTATTTTCTGGTATATTGTTATATACTCCTTTTGTTTCAATTTGTTTGTCTGATTTTCAGTTGACTCGAAGTTTAAAAAAGTATTTTGAATCTTGTGGTCATAAACTAAAGATATGTAGAATGTACCAAAATGTCATTTAATCTTATGGTTTTATACATGTCACGTGAAAAGTTGAAACTAAGAAGTTGCCGAAAAAGGAAAGAATACTTCTTGAAATGGGCTATGAATACGAAAGGTGTCGAGTATGAGACCTGGAATGAGAAACTCTCGATAGGGAACGCTTCCTCTTTTAGTCTAATTTTGTGCTATTCGTAAATGTTGGTGATGTAGGTTGCAGTTGCTCATACAGTTGGGCATGTAGCAGCCACTGTTAGTATGTCTAAAGTTGCTGTTTCCTTCACTCATATAATCAAGAGTAGTGAACCAGCTTTTAGCGTGTTGGTTTCGAGGTTTTTGCTTGGTGAGACATTTTCATTACCAGTATATTTATCGCTTGTGCCTGTTATTGGTGGTTGTGCATTATCAGCTGCTACAGAGCTCGATTTCAACATGACTGGTATGATTTTCATAACGTTTGATCATCGATTTTTCTCATGCATTGTGGTAGTGTCTAAAGTTAGTTGATTGCTATTATTACAGGTTTTATGGGAGCAATGATATCAAATCTTGCATTTGTGTTTCGAAATATATTCTCAAAGAAAGGAATGAAGGGGAACTCTGTTAGTGGAATGAACTATTACGCGTGTTTATCTATTATGTCTCTGTTAATTCTAACACCTTTTGCAATCGCGATGGAGGGGCCTCAGATGTGGGCATTAGGATGGCGAGACGCTTTCTCACAGATAGGACCTAACTTTGCTTGGTAAGGATTGTTAACTTCTGCTTCTCAGTATTTGTAGTTCTTATCATATATGCTATGTTTGATGGATTTTCGCAATGATTTCCTACATATATAAAGACCCTTTCCATCCTAATTTTTGTGAAGGTGTACAGAGTTTAACGAGTAGCCTATGATATCAGGTGGATCGTTGCACAAAGCATATTCTATCACTTGTATAACCAAGTGTCATATATGTCCCTGGATGAGATTTCTCCCCTGACGTTTAGCGTAGGAAATACAATGAAGCGGATATCTGTAATTGTTTCCTCCATCATTATCTTCCATACACCGGTCCGACCCATCAATGCACTTGGAGCTGCCATTGCAATCCTTGGAACCTTCATTTATTCACAAGTAAGTTTCTTCTTCACTATCTATATTGACATTACTCGAAAATCATTTTGCAACAGTAGTTCCTATAACACTTGTGGCGTGTATTCTTTTGTTGTCCTCTCGTTGACAAAATTCGTGTCCAATGCTAAAAGACGTGTGAGTGAGCATTAAGAACGACAAACAACTGTTGATAAGATGTTAGTCATTTGTTTACAATACATGTTAGGCTCAAGGGTGACGCTAGTAAAGTGTTTGCTTTGGATCCCCAAAGAGGCTTAGTAACGATAAATTCTAGTTATTAAGATGTTAGTCATTTGTTTGCAATACATTACCTTGAATATTTTCAATGTACATGGTTATTTTTGCATTTATGTTACGAAGAACACCATGTTCAACCGTTTTCCTTCTGTGTTGTTTTCGAGCAGTCAAAACAATAAGGTGATTGGAGGTACGACGATGTTGATGCAGCTATTATTGCTATTAGATCAACGAGAATTGGAGTGAGATGGATGGCGAAAAAAGGGAGAAATCTTAGGTAAAAAGCAGCGCGGGATGTATGGTAGGTGCATGTTACAAACTTATATATCATGTCATGAACCAAGTCTGATATTTAAGTAGCGAAGCTTATAGATGTATGCTTGTTATTTAGCATTTTTCGGAGTTGAAAACAATAGATTTTCTAGTTTTAAGATTTGAGAATAAAAACTTGTAGCCTTATCACTATATTCATGGCAATTGGTAAAAAAAAAAATGAAGAAAGGATATGAGAAGGTATAAAACGCTGAGTAGAGTGCGATTAATACAAAAATTGAAATTTCAAAGATATTATCGTCCAACATTAATTATTATTGCAATGTATAATATTATATTTGTGGAAATTCATTTTATTTTACAATACATATAAAATTCTCTTGACATAATTATTATTTTTTGCTTCATACCAAACACATCCTTTATTTTATAATATCTATCTATATAGTAATTAGTATTTCTTCTTTATGTGAAATTTTTCGTATTTCGAGATTTAAACAAGTCTATATTTAATCGTAAGTTTTTCATAGATCATTTTAACATTTTGAATTATCAATTATTATGACTTATAGTACTCTTTATGTAGTTTACAAACATATAAATTTCATTTCAAAAAATTTGAAGATTTCACACGCAAATGTTCGGTCAAAGTTAAATTGTTTGACTCTCGAAAAATAAAAAGTGGCGCATAAAATGAGACAAGGAGAGTAGGCTGTTTTTGCTGAGATGTTATAACATGCTTAAAGAATCCAATCAAGCAAATCAAATCTCCATAAATTTTAATTATTTTCTTTAAAATTGCATAATCAGTCAAATAAAATCACATAAACTGAATCAGAAAAAATATTTAATTTAATTAGGTAGAGAAAGATAAGTTTAAAGGCTTGGTCCCATCTTCCCTTTTTTTCTTCTTATGCAAATAATTTGAGGATTTTAATTCATGTCACTTCATGATCATTTACCAAAAGACCTAAAGTTTTTATTTTGTTTTATTCCTAACTACCGTATCATTTGTTTTACTGTTAATTCTAAGATTATTTCACCTTTCCGAATTTATAATAAAATAAATATAAAAGATGATTGAAGGGACATTTTGTCCTACAAATTGAATACAAATCTTGAAATCATGTTGTCAATAAGATTTGCATCGACTATTTATTGAAACTATGTTGATTTTGATTATTAGAGCCTCGATTAATTTATAAGCCTTGTTAAAAAGGAAAATACTTCTTATTAGATTTTTTTTCATTTTCAAGGTCGGCAGTGGATCTAGAACCCGAGTCAATGGCCTACCACATGCTGTTAAGGATAGTCAGTTGCATATTCTTCATTGAAAAATTACATCATATTAGTACATAGGTTTAAAATAAATTTTTATACTTATATGTTAAATCTTGAACACCCTTAACTGCCCGGAGTACTTATAAATACATAAGAACTCAATACGTTTAATCAAGACATTTTCATGAATGGTTGTTAGCTCTATTGGAGGAATCTAAATTCAACGACATGTAACTGCTTAGGCATTAAGTCTTTCGCTGCTTGAGGAAGTATGTGAGAGGATCGATGTTTGAGCAGAAGTGGGGTTAAAGCAACCAACAACGCATTCTCATTTACTTAGTAAGGCTTGAAAGGTTGGACACTTTGTTTTCCTTTCCTGTTCAGTATTTTCGATTTCAGTCGGAATAGAAAAAATCGTAAACATCGCTAGGCTCGATCGTTGGTTAACGTTTAGTAAAACCTGATATTCATTTTTACTCAAATAAAAAGGTGACAGTCTAATCTAGCGATAACTAAATAATTATAAATATTATGGAATGATTGCAAAAATGGCGCACGAGTTTTTACATTCCTAATATATTATTTATGTATAAAAAATACCTCTTTGCATATTTAAGATTTGTTACTTTTTTTCTTATTTGAATATATTATATTATAAAGATATCACTTGTTTTAACTTTAACAAAAAGACCTCAACGCCTTTGCAAATCCCAACAACTAAAATAAACAATTAAAAAAAAATAAGTCTCCTTTAACAAAATAAGTCTCCTTTAACACGTTTAAGTAATTATTATGTGAATAGTTAAAACATCAAATAATTGGTAATTTTCTTTAAATAATTCTTACTTCAAAAGATGCATAAAGCTAGAATAAAATAATGCATTTTTCCATTTCTAAAGGGAAAATAAACATCAAATAATTGGTAATTTTCTTTACATAATTCTTTCTTACTTCCAAAGATGCATAAAGCTAGAAAAAAATAATGCAATTTTTTTTCAATTCTAAGGGAAAATAATTGGCTATTGTTTTATATTTATTTATATTGGTTGGAAAAAAATAGTTGTTTTTGCAAACACCTTCAATAATTCCTCAAGAAAAGGACACATACATGTTGTGTAGCAAATTAAATGATATGTCTCTATAGCTGGAACCACTTTGTTTTTTTGGATACAGATGCTCTACTAATAATAATTATTTAAGACAACCTTTAAGCAAACAATCTAATGGAGATATGATAATGATATAAAAATGAAGCAAGATTCTATTCATGTCCCACCATTATGTCTTGTCAACTTATTTTCTTTCATTTTCATAAGCTTTATTGAGCTTTCAACACTTAGTTTTTACCCTCATGAAATGGTGAAAAATATGGCTTAGGTAGGGCGGGGCGGAGTGGAGTGGGTTAAGGTTTAAATCTATAAAAAAAAAATTAACCTGACCTGCCCTGCATAGTGTTTATGTCTAGATTCAACCTATCCCGTCCTGCTAGCCATGTAATGTGAATTGGGTGAAATCACAATACTAGTTACAGTACGAACACGAATGCCTTATAATTATCTCATAGAAATAGATATTTTTTTTTATATACCCTCGACTGGAAATGCAAAATCTAAACACTAAAAAAAAATAAAGAAGGTAAAATCAGGGTTTCAACCACCTAATCTAATCAAACTATTGAAAGCTACAAAGATATTTTTTTTATAGTAATAAGTAGAATACATCGTCACATCAAAAGATAATGTGATCTTTTTTGTGATGGTACGAGATTTAAAGAAAAAGTAAAGGATAGGGCCTCTCAAACTCTTGAAATTCATACATATGTATGTGAAAATTATAACTAAAAAAAAAATTCATCAAATTGGTTCTTGAACTTGAGCAATAAAATTTACTTTAAAATTTTAAGGTGTAATACATAAATATGACCCTTAACTTGACTTCAGTTGATAAATATGACTCTTAACTTTATACACGCAACTTGTATAAAATTGAACAAGCAAACACACGTATCCTACATGACATGATATACGTGGGACACAAATTTTTCATGTAGGGTGCCATTTAGAACGAATGTGTCAATTTATTCAATTTTTATACAAATTTAAGTGTTTACTTGTACACATTTAAAATTAAGGGTCATAGTTGAATCAACTAACGCCAAGTTAATTATGTCAAACTTCAATTGTATACTTGCTTATTTGCATCCTTAAGGGATGACATGGTAGGAAGAGCTAAAGAAAAATTGAAATTACAAAATTATGTATATGACATCTTTTTTATTGGTCAATATATAAATAATATTTTTAATCTTTCTTTCATGATATATTAACTTTTTTTTTAAAAAAAAAAATTGAATTTTCTTATCTAGAAATAATGAAATTTGCGGGTCTCGTTTTTTAAATAATTTTTTTTTCTTTATTTTGTTTTCTTCCCTAATACCTTCTTCCCCATTTAAGACCTCCCCCCTTCTACCTTTTTTTTTAAAGATATCCAAACACTTCTATTCACTATTTTCATTCCATCAGCCTTTTAAGGTAACGATATAATCACATTAACTATGTCGTCACATAAAATGAATATTTTTATTTTTATATAATGAATTTAAACAGTACGATATAATAAAATTTAAATAACAATGGAAAAAATATTATTTTAAACTAACAATACGATAAGATACAACGGGTAACAACCGTCCAAATAAGGTGTTATAAGTGCTGTGTGGTTACATTTTTTCTATATAAACACTTGGAATACCTTCTTTCTATTCTATAACTATATTTTCAAATTTGAAATATAGGGGAAAAAAGAGGGACTTTTTGTCTAAATATTATGGATTCAAGTATTTCAATAATATTAATTGCTTTTAGTGTTCTTTTTTCTAGTTTCATGGTATCATTTTCTCAGATAAAAAACCTTAGTATTGTCAAAGAACCAGGTTCATTTCCAAAAAATTTCTTGTTTGGAACAGCCTCTTCTTGTTACCAGGTTTGTGTTTTTTTTTTTTCATCTTGTTATCTAGTTGTTACTCTTAGAGAGTAGCTAGAGGGCACAAGGGGTTCATTTCGAATACTAACGAAATATTATAGCTATATATGCTTAATTATGTCGGATTCTTTTAATTACGTATTATTCTGTTGTTGCTATTATTTTTTTTATTTCATTTTGAGCGAAAGATTGATAAGGTCTGCATGGATACACTATCCTATCCAGACCTCACCTGTGAGATTATACTAAATTTATTATTATTGAATTCTATTGATTATTTTTTATATATATATTTTATATCTTTTTAACGAAAATTCTGACTTTGTTATCGCAATACTTAAATTTTTGGGGCTTTTTTAAAATTAATTTCTCTTGTTTTCTTTGCAGTTTGAAGGAGCTTTTCTTAGTGATGGCAAAGGCCTTAACAATTGGGATGTTTTTACTCATGAAGCTGGTGATCTTTCTTTTATAATTATATATTTTATAAACCTCGATATTGAAGGCTAAAGATGCTTACCATCTGAGCAAAATACTCCTAATCATCGATTATCAAGAATAGTAGTAATGTTTATTATTGGGATTTTTTGCAGGCCACATAGCAGATGGAAGTAATGGAGACATTGCTCTAGATCATTATAATCGATATCAGGTATGATATCGCGATACATCCTTCTTTTTCGAGTTGAATCATAATAATTTAAAATTTACTGATTCGATTAATTTACGAAACCTTATGACTACCATACTATTAGGTCTATGAACTTTGATATTGGCATATCAATCAAGTCTAAAAATGTGGTGTTTATACGTTCTGTTTTCTTTTTGACACAAAAATATTCTTATATTTACTTTCACCACTAACAAAATTCTTAAGCAGACAGAGAGCATAATTGCATTTTTAAAAAAAAAAATAATTTTGGTTAAAGGTAAAATATATTCCCTTCGTACGTTTTTTTAATTGTTATGTTGCTTTTTTCAAAATTTATGTGACTACTTTTTGATATTTTAAATTAAAAATTTAAAAAAAATTAAAATTATAATTTTTTACATATCAATATGATAAAATTTATTATAAAATATTCGTCAAAATTTTTATCATTTCTAAAAAATGACAACATGACTATTTGAGAAAAAAAAGAGGGAATGAAACAGTACCTTATCACACTTTTTGGTGACCGCTATTTTCTTTCTTGCACGTGTGAAAATAAAATAAAATAAAATAAAATCAAAGAAATATTATTATTGTTATTATTATATTATTTCTGGCAAAATGATTAGGTACAAGTGTATTATATGCGGCAAATATGTGAATGAACTGTTTTCATATACATGTAGTATTTGTTTTATTATCCCATATCACCTTATGTATTGGTGTGATCCGAGGAGAGTCAGCATTTTCAATAAGGAGTTTAAAATTTATAAAAATAGATATATGAAATAATTGAATAGAATTTAATATTTATTATATATATAATATTATTTTAGTCATACATAAATAATATAATTTTTTATCGAAGAAAGTTTAGATGAACCCCTTTCTTTCAAGGTCGCTCCACCCGGTGGATGTGACACCAAATAATAATGGAGCAAGAACAATATGACTTGTTGTAATTAAAATTTAAATATATGTCTATTTGACACCTCTACTTAAACAGGAGGACATTAAGCTTATGGAAGATATGGGAGTGAATAGCTTTCGTTTCTCTATCTCATGGGCAAGAATTCTACCTAGTAAGTTACAACTAACTCTACAGATCTCTCATTTATTGATAAATTTTAACTATATATTTTACGATTTAAAATGAGTCGTGAGTGACACTCATATTTAACTTTTTAAGTGGGCGAATCAAGGAATCCAAATTCCCAATATATGCCAATAATCCAACTATGAGTAAAAAAAATAATGCGGAAGCTTCAAAACTTATTAAAGTACCCAATCAACTAAACCTCTAACGTCATCACATCAAGGACATCTAATCTCCAAATATCAAGTCTAAGAATATCAAATACACCAAAATAAAAGAATAAAATGGTATGTGTCCGAAAAATAAGGACATAAGGTTATTACCAAGAGAATCCACACGAGCTGAAAAAATATCTAATCCTGGAATTTGATATTTTGGAGACTGGCTAGAGTTGAGGGAATGCCAAAGTCATTAATACACTCGTTGCACTCTATAAAGGAAAAACAAAGAAAACCACAAGTAGGGCTCAGTACGAGGCAACATGTACTGAGTAGGTATCATCGGCCAACCCAAAATAGAAACTAATATATAATGAATAATAGCATGAACTCAACTATGACACTTAACAGGTGGTAAGCAACAAACAACATGAACAAGTGACTACGTAATCAATCACAATATCAAGCACACCCATAAGGACTCATGCCTCCATACCACGCTCATTTGGAAATGGGTTCTTTGAGATTGAGTACATTAAGTTAATTCAATATCCTTTTCCTTTAATGTTACTGTGTCGGAACGTGACACTTCGATTCAATTATACCGTGTCGAAACGTAACACTTCGATCCAAGAATATCGTGTCGGAACGTCACACTCCAATCTAAGAATACCGTGTCGGAATGTGACACTCCGATCCAATTATACCGTGTCGGAACGTAACACTCCGATCCAATTACTCCATTAATTTTCATTTATTATCACCACTTTCAATTCATTGATAATATTTCATCAAGTCTTCTTTATTCAAGGTAACACTTCGATAAAGAGGTTTCAAGAATATAAATTCCAGGTCTCAGGATTTCAGACCAATCACAAAACACACAACCATACAATCAAGTACATTGAAAACTTCACAATATCATTCAATACATATCAATTACTATTAAGAGTTTACTATCAAATAGCATAAACCATAATCTACCTCCACCGAAGAACCGAAGTCAAGCAAGCTGCTTCTCCAATACTTTTTGTTTCCTCAATGCTCCGAACCTTTCCAATCTATCAAGTATATGTGCATAATTTGTAAGTTAACGAGTCTATTAACACTTATATTATTGTATGTCTAGCCTAAACCATAAAATTCACATAATTCTGTTATCAATTTCCTAAAGTTCAAACCTAATGGTAAGCCTTAGTTTCTCCCATTAGCATAACTTAATGTTACTCCCCTAATATGATACACGTGGTCTTTAATTACCTATTTCATTATATCAAAACTTAGTTATAATATGATAACTAATGAAAATAACCCAAGATTGACGTAAATTAATTATTGACCATTAGCGCTAACTACAAAACTTTGCCTTAAGTTTGTTGGACATGATTTATCCCTAAATTGACACATCAACAAGTGACTGTCACAATTATTGCCACATCAATTTGAGAAACAATTCACTTTGATACAAATTACTAGTAATCAATGTCTAACTATGCGATTTTTAATTAAAGTCAATCAATAGCCTTGCTATTTCTTATAGTCTCTCTCTGTTAGTTCCAATATGTGGACTAATGAATCACGTGTACTGGTTAATTTTTAATATTATTTTCTTTAATCACTAATTCTATAAATTATTAAAACTGTCACACTAATTACATAATTATAGTTATAACTAGTCCAAAATGCTTATTTAGAATCTATCGAAAAGTATTTATAAAACGAAAAACTCTAGTGCTCAAAACGTCAAATGGATCGTTACAATATACATCATCGGTATAAATAATTTTTTACGATATTAAATCATTTTTACTTGTTTAATGTCTCCTTGATAATGTTTTATTGTCCTAAAATTGGATTAGATGGGATGTATGGAGGTGTCAATATGGCTGGAATTCAACACTACAATAAGTTGATTGATGCACTCCTACAAAAAGGTTTTGATCTCGCGAATTGTTATTTTCGATCGTTTGAAATATATACTATTAATCATGTGTTAAACAATTGACGTAAATTACAGGTATTCAACCATTTGTCACCTTAGCACATTATGACATACCTCAAGAACTTGAAGAAAGATATGGAGGATGGCTAAGTCCCAAAATACAGTAAGCAAGATTTGACACTTTATGTCTTCTTCTTTTTTATTGTCTAGTGAGTGGGTAAAAAATAATATTTAATAGTATTTTGAATATAATTTAGGAAAACATTGTGGGGTGAGGAAGGAGTAGTGGGATTAGGAGTGTTGGGGGTAGGAATTAAAGAAAAAATAATCTTTGAAGGAAACTTGTTCTTTTTATTATTATTATTTTCTTTAAGAAAATTACTTTCTAGAAAAAAAAAAGTCTTTTTCCAAACATTTTAGAGGTAATATTTCAGATAGTCACTCGACTATACCTTCTTTTAAAAAAAAATTGAAATCGCGTAACTTTCTAAGAAAAGAACCTATAATTGAGTGACTTTCTTAAAAATTTTTTTTATAGATGAGTGATTTTTGAGTTAAAAAATCAAAATTAAGTAATTTTCAAAGGAAAAAGGTTTATAATTAAGTGACCATATGATTAGCTTACTAAATTGAATGTTTTCCTCCGTACCGAACACACCCTTCAATTTGTCAATTATTGTGATTTATATTACCTTTTTGCATAATTTATAAATATATAAACTTCATTTCAAAAAATTCAAAAATTCATCCGAGAGCGAAAAAGAATGCTCGAGAAATCTGTCTAGAATCAATCAACAAAAGTTTCACTTCTCCTACACAAGCACACAAAACTATACTAATGAAAGCCCTACCTACAGAGGAACCAAGAATAAAACTTAAAATACGTAAATTACTAGTTAAATGTATACTATCTGATTCTCAAGAAATGAAAAGTGTCACATAAATTTAAACAAAAAGAAAAATTTTACCACGTACATAATACAAACACATATTTAAATTCAATTTAACTTATTTAAAATTGAAGGAATTAGACGAATCATTATTTTCATTTTTTTTTATTTTATTTATTTCAGGGATGATTTTTGTTATTATGGAGATATATGTTTCAAATATTTTGGGGATAGAGTTAACTATTGGGTAACTATCAATGAACCGAATGTAATGGCGGTTCGAGGCTATAGATTTGGTACTTTCCCTCCGGTTCGATGTTCCGGTTCATTTGGTAATTGCACTTTTGGAAATTCAGAAAAAGAGCCTTTTATTGCAGCACACAATATGATTTTATCACATGCTGCTCTTGTCAACATTTACAGAACAAAATATCAGGTTCAAATAATTTTTTACGGTAATAAATATGCATATATTAAATTTTTTATCGATATTAAATTTAATCGTTATATGCTAATATAAATTTTAGAAATATTTATGAAGAGTGTTATCTGTCTCTAAATAATATATTTAGCAGCAATTAAGCTATTGTCATTAATTATTTTAAGTATGGTGTATTCCCTTTTTTTTTACATGAATTATCACTACTACTAATAAAGATTTCCCCAACCCACCCACCCGCAAGTGCTATAAAACATGATTTTCTGATCTCAATTTTACTGAATCAACTTATTAGGAAAATGCATGACGAAGAATAAATTTTCATTGAAATACTGGATTTAGTCATTGAACATTTTTTTTCTTTTCATCTTGATCCAATCAAAGTATTTTTGAAAATAACCACTAAACATTTTTCAGCGAGAAATTTCAATTGGAAAATAGTAATTTTTAGCAGTGTACCACCATTTCTGTATTAAAGCACAACTAATTGAATAGATAGTGAAAGTTCCAGTAGAAAAAGTGTTGATAGTATCGGATTGTCAGCTAGTTAGCTTCGAAGTGATATTTTTAATGTGTAAATAATGATAATTTAGGTAGCAAAAGAGAACAACAAATAGTTGACGTGTGAAACATGAAAAAAAAAAAAACCTGACATAATTTAGATATTTTTTTACAATTAACTCAATTTTTAACAAATTATGTATATTAGATTTGATGGGAATTGTGAAATATAGATTTATTAAGAAATATAATGAAAATGTATTTTTTTTTTGTGTTCATATATAAAGGAAAGACAAGGAGGGATGATTGGTATATCTATGAATACTCAATGGTATGAACCTTTTAGCAATTCCTCAGAAGACAATTATGCAACTCAGAGAGCAAGATCTTTTGTTTACAATTGGTAAGCTTTCTTTGTATTTTGTATTCCATAAATATATATATTTTCATGAAAAATACCTTTTTAACATTGCGTAAGTAAAATTTTAAGATATTTACATATAATTTAGATAAATATTATGAACAGTGAATATGAACATAAGTGAGGGCATGGATGCGCCAATGGGGTAAGGAAAGGTAGGCTAGGGTAGGGTACGTGGAGCAGGGTTGGTGTGTTGAGATGTTGGCGGTAAGGAGGACACTATTAAAAAATAATAAAAAAGGGACCTCTGAAGGCATACTACATAAATATGGTCTTTAATTTGATCTTAGTTTATATTTGTGCTCTTCGATTTGGATGTGTATAAATAGACACTTAAAATTATATAAAGTTGAATAAACAGATATAAGCGTCCTATGTGACATCCAACATGACAATTTGTATCCTACGTGATGTTTTACATGTATTATGACACGTAAGAATCATGTGTCAAGTTGTTCAACTTTAAGTAATTACTTATACACATCCATAGTTAAAAGACATATATATGAAATGATTGAGACCAATTGTTCAAGGACAGTTCTCTGTGTTATACAACATCAACAAAAAAAAAGATTTCTGAAGGTCGATATTTCGATATTGATCAAAATTTTACCAATTCTTGATGTCAATTTTCTTTATAGGGTTTTATTATTCTTTTTGTAGTGCGTTGGAGATTATCGATATAAAATGTCTGTTATAAAATTTACTATATTTTTTCAATTTTAAAGTGAGTCATTTTTCTGATTTTTAATGAGTTTGTAATCTATGTAAAAGACATTTTAAAAAATATTTTAACTAAATAAATACAAAAGGAAGAACCAAAAAACATTTTCTTGCAAAAAAGTTTTCTTCCATTCCAACTCATTCAATAGTTATAGCCCTTGAAATCTAAATTTCAATGCTTCAATTATTAATTGAAATTTGAGTAAAAAGTTATGATCGTTTATTAAAATGTAATATTATTGTTATATGCAGGTTTTTGGACCCTATTATATTTGGAAAATATCCAGAAGAAATGCAAAAAATTCTTGGAAATAATCTGCCTAAATTTTCAAGAAATGATATAAAAAAACTGAAAAATGGCCTAGATTTTATTGGCTTAAATCATTATACAGCAGCTTATATTAAAGATTGTATGTACTCTGTCTGTGAACATGGACAATATTCTTCTTGGTCAGAAGGTTCTTATTTTCGTGCTACAGAAAAAGATGGTGTGTACATTGGAGAACCTGTAAGTATAAAATTCGTTCTAATTTACGTGTCTCAATTTAATTTAACAATTTACTTAAAATGTATATCGTCTACTTAATCATTTTGCTTAAATTAAGAGTCTGTTGGGATAAGATTTGCATACATCTCACTTTTTTCAGACTACACGACTTGTGAAAATATACTGAATATTTTATTGTTGCTATTATATACTGAAATGTGTTTGAATTTTATTTTCTTATACATACATATATATATAAATCATGTGCAATATTGATATTAATAATACATAATCAGACCCTTAAATTACTTGTCTAAATATTCAATTTAGACACTCGCACGTGAAATGTGTTTGAATTTTATTTTCTTATACATATATATATATATAAATCATGTGCAATGTTGATATTAATAATACATAATCAGCCCCTTAAATTACTTGTCTAAATATTCAATTTAGACACTCGCAACACCTATCAAGCTTTATCGCTTCAATTTGTTTGCTTTCTCCTTTTTACTATGAAAGAAAGAAGAACTAAACGTTGTTTTAATTAAACACCTCAATTTCTAATAAAACATATTAACTGATCACTTTCGATTCAAATTTATATTTTATTTTATTTTTTGTGTGTATTAATTCTCATTTGCCTATTTTGAAAATAACTCTTTACATTAATTGATATATTTTATAAATGATTCAGACTACAATGGATTGGCTATTTGTGTATCCTCAAGGGATGGAAAAGCTTGTGATGTACATGAAGGATAGGTTCAATAATACTCCAATCATCATAACTGAAAATGGTAACATAAAACTTGAAGTTTACTTTTATTTGTGCAATTTTAGAAACACAAAAATCATGGCATTAATTAATTGAAAAATATAAAAAAATTATCTTATATTATACGAAATATCTTAATTTTATGCTTTTATCATAGGGGATATGCATATATAGTTGCATACCTCAAGATAGTGTCACGTAAACCGAAAAGGGGTAGAAAATTATTAATAAAAGAAGTTCGGGGTAATAGGACCTTAGTATAGTATAAGTGTGTCTCTGAGATTTCGGGTATATATTGAGGGGTACTTGTTCATTATCCCTAAATTTATTCTGGTAAAGTCGAGAACACTCTATTTGTAACAAATTTTAAACATATGGAAAATAAATAAATCATACAAATAAAATATGAAGAAACATGATTTTATTTATCAAGATAGCGGGTACAATTCTGTTCATGATCCCTTGATTCTACTCTCCTAGGATTTATCCATGATTCGAGGGCCGTTAGTGGCGTATTTCTCGAACTAGGATGATTTTGATTTGACCTCTCTATATGAATAATCCATCAATTTGTGGAATATTCGAGATCTTGATCTCTTTATGAAATTTCCGAGACGTCCTTTAAGGGAAATTAGTACGCTTTATATAGACATAAACTAGGGTTTAGGATTGAGTAGTCTCCAAGAGTACTAATATGAATTGAACACAACTTATAGAGTGTCAACTCGAATTGAATACATCTTCTAATGTCCCATAAAATTTCAATGTGTACAAACTCGTAACGAGGTATATGAAATATCTTTGGACGACAACTTCTTATATGAATTGAGCAAATCTTACAGGTATTGCTGAGAGTGACAATCCAAACTCTTCCCTAGAAGATGCTCTCAATGACACTCAAAGAGTGGAGTACATGCATAACTACTTGAATTCCTTGGCAAATGCAATGAGGTACTTTTCTCTCCACTCTTCTAACACACATATTTATTATAGATTTTTGGAAGTGACCAAAATTAGTACTCCCTCCGTCTGTTTTTAATTGTCATAGTTTTTATTTATAGAGTCAATTTTTTTAAAAAAATTAACTAACATTTTGAGATGTACTTTTTCATCATATTGATATACAAAAAAATTGCAATTTGTAGTACTTTTCACATAGTTTTTTATCATCTAAAATTTTTGTTTAATATATCGAATTCATGTTATCTAATTTAACTTTGAAAATTGATCAAATTGACTTTCGAAAAGCGCAACATGATAAATAAAAATAAACAAAGAGAGTAGATTATAGAATACAATTTGCACCTTTCGAAGAATTAATTCAACATACAACGTATGATACATTAAAGATAATAAATAACCTATTTATATGGTGAAGTTTTCTGACATAAGAGTGTCAATTAATTCCCTTACCAGATTCATAAATGTCTGTTTATTGATCTCTGATCATGTTATATATTAATTAATATTTAGATTAACATATATGTTTGGTTGATTTTATTTTACAAATAGGGAAGGTGCAAATGTGAGAGGGTATTTTGCTTGGTCATTGCTGGACAACTTTGAATGGTTAGAAGGATATACAAAAAGATTTGGATTGCATTATGTCAATTTTACAAATCTACAAAGAACTCCAAAATTATCAGCCACTAGGTATAAGGAGCTCATATACAACTTTCAAAGCCAACTAACAAGATATACATCATGAATTAGAGTTCGACGTAATAGTTACAAATTCGATAAAATTTAATAGTTTTAATCGTAAAAACAGTTATGATCTAAGTAAAAATTTTGATTCAATACTTGTCAGAGTGATATAAGTATAAGCACTATGCCTTGTCAATATTTCCTTATTGTTTTGTAAACTAAAGCAAGTGAGTTTAGTGTGCAATGAGCATAATTATCCAAGCTAATAATTTTTTATTTTTCTTTGCAATTTAGAGCTTAATTATGTTCCATATAATTATTCAAGCTAATCTCTTTCTTTATGTTACATAGTTCATTCAAATACTAATATAATTATATGAAACAAATTATCCTTTTAGCACATTAGATAGAAATTTTCTCTCTCTCTCTATGTTGTATATCTACAATAAGATTTTGTGGATCAGATATGTATTGAAAAAATTAATACAAAATCAGTATATGTGATTGGTGATAGAATATCGACAAAAATATAAAATTTTTGCCTTCCTAAGAAGATCATACATATGAGATTGGTGATAGAATATCGACTAAAATACGATAACTTTGTCTTCCTAAGAAGATCAGACATTTCATATGACTGGTGAGAAATAATAACATCTCTTTCATTTGTGAAAACAAGTCTCTATTATATTCTAGTATTCTTATCGATTGAGTAGCACAAACACCTTAAAGTGTATTAGCCTATGAAAGAAAAAAGTTGATGCGCCCAACTATCTCAATATTGATGATCAACAAAATCTACTTTAATTCTCACCGTAAAACTATGGGTTATCGAATAATTAAGTAGTACAATTTAGTAAAAACATAAAATATAGAGAACTAGAAGTGAAAACATATTGTTTATTTCTTGTCAAAATTATCTAATAAGACGACATAAAGTTTCATCTTCTACGACTATTATTGAAAATTATATATAATCGTTGACAATATTAACCCCAAAAAGAGGAATATTGTGATGTTCACAACGACATTATCCCTTCTATCCTATCTGACTTATGCAACGAAAAAGTAAGTACAAAACATTGTAGCTTTTTAAACCTCTTTCTGAAAAAGTCCGTAGTCCCCTACTTTAGTTCTCTTTTTGGGGCTTACAAGGGTGTTTCGAAATGTGATCTGGGACACGATAGAAGTTTGCGTGTCCCGACAGGAAAAATATCACCGAATTATAGCACAAGATCACTTTTTTTTGCTGCCATGTGGTCGACCTGTGAACAAGGTAAACCCAATGGGAACCAACAAACGGAGGATATCTCATTGGGCAAAAAATGATCCAAAAAGCGAACCAATTAAAATCGATAAAAAAAACATTATCCATGTCAGGAGAAAAGTGAACGTGTGCATTTTATAGCAAATGATGGTCACAAACATGAAAAAGATCTACTTCTCCCAAAAAAATACAAAATTTTATTACTACCTTTAATAATTTTCCTACTTGTACCGAAAAAAGAAAAATTGAAAAAAAATATAATAATAATATAAAGAATTGAAATCGTATGCTATATGGTTAGAGCTTTTGTTTGCGAAAAAAGCCACGAGGGCACATATTGTACTATCCTTTTTTGTGGCATCGCACTACATAATAAATATAGTACGTAATAATTCTATTTCCCTTCTCTCTCACCAAATCCCTTTAGGGTTTTCGCCGCCACCGCCGTTGCCGTCGCCGTCGTCAACCTTCTTCTCTACTCTGCTCACCGAAACCATAAGAATGCAACCAGCGAATTCCATGGTTCCACAACCAATGGCGGCTCCATCGCAACAACAGTATCAACAGCAGCCGCAGCAACATTGGATGGCTCAGCAGCAGCCAGCAGCGTATCAGGTTCCGCAGCAGCAATCGGCGTATTATTACCAGCAACAGCAACAACCTCAGTACAACGCCGCGGCAGCTGCTGCTCAACCGACCAGTTCCGATGAGATCCGGAGCTTGTGGATCGGAGATCTACAGTTTTGGATGGATGAACAGTACATCCAGAACTGCTTCGCTCACACTGGAGAGGTACGCTTCGAGTTTCGGATATGAATAATCGATATCTTTTTTGTTTTCTTCAAGTTCTCCAGTTTATATAGCCTGAAACTAGTCGGCAGGAAATCACATTGATGCTGATATCTAGATATGCTTGTATGTGGCTTTTGAGAATTTGCGTTTAGAACTACTAATTGTTGTGTTATGCTTCAAGTTTTTCGCGTTCTATAACAGTTACTAGGCCTCTATCCTAACCATGCTATATGAATAATCTGTATCCGTTCTACTTCCTTCATGTTTTTAGAATACTTGAAAATAATAGGGCAGGGAATCACATTGATGCTGATATCTAGATATGTTTGTATGTGGCTGTTGTAGTTTTGCTTTTTGAACTATGAGGTGTCAACTGAAAAGATTGGTTATTTTTAATTTTCAGAATTTGTTTTTTTCCTTTCATGTGCTATGGATGTATTTTGTCCTAGTGTTCTAAATGTAATTCGATACGCTGAGGTTTAGTTTGAATTCATTGAGTTGTATTACATTTATGGATTGGTCCCCATATATGATATGTTTGTGTGATAAACATATTAGTTAATTTCTCTGTGTAGTCAGGGGCGGACTGGGTAAAAAATTACACCGTATATAAAGTAAGTTTTCTGTATTTCAGTAGATATATATATATTTTGAACCATCTCAATAACAAAGAGAAGCTGGTGGCTCAGTGGCAAGTCCCCTTGAAATTGAATTGTGCGTCACTGGTTTGAATCCCAGGGAAAGTGATTTATTTTTTTCAGTCTTTTTTTAAAAAAAAAGATTCTGTTCTGTTTTTCTTTTTTTAGTGTTTTTTTACTTTAAAAAATGTGCTTAAAGTGTGGTTTTAAACCCCCAAAAAATAAGGTTTCCCATTTCTAAAGACTTTTTTACACGTTTATATTTTTATTTTTCAAACCTCTCTGAATGAAAATCCTGGTCCGCCACGCTGCGTACTGATGCTCTGATGATAAAATCAGCACAAGGTTTAGTTTGAATTCATTGAGTTGAATTGCATTTATGGGTAGGTCTCCATATATGATATACGTGTGTCGGAAACAGATTATTTAATTTCTCTGGGTAGTGACGCTCTGATGATTAAATTAGCACCGAGGTTTAGTTTGAATTCATTGAGTTGCAATACATTTATGGATAGGTCTCCATATACGATTTATGTGTGCGGGAAACATATCAGTTAATTCTCTGGGTAGTGATGCTCTGATGATAAAATTAGCACCGAGGTACAGATTAGTTGATATCTCTGGGTAGTGATGCTCTGATGATAAAATTAGCACCGAGGATTAGTTTGAATTCATTGAGTTGCAATACATTAATGGATAGGTTTTCATATGCGATTTATGTGTGCGGGAAACATATCAATTAAATCTCTGGGTAATGCTGCTATGATGATAAAATTAGCTTGTAGAAAGGGATTGCTAGGGTTAGATGGCATTAGTTTGAACTGTTTTACATGTGTTCTTGCCTTGAGTTCATATTATGTGGGGTTTGTAGACGTCGGGACTTTGGTCTCAACCAATATGATGTTTAGATAAGATTCTCAATCTACTTAGAGTGCTGCGGCTCATGGCTCAAACATGGTTCTTGCTTGAGCCCATATACTTAGAGGTCATAGGTTATGATCTCAACTTTGTGAGAAGGCCAGTCCATAGGTTTTAGGTAGCTGGGGAGATGTTAAGCAGATATTTTTTCTTGAAAATGTTTTAGTTGAGATGTTAGGCACATATAGTTTCTTGGTCACATACAGGAACTGAATGGTGTATTTAACCAAAAACCATTTTGGTGAATACCAGCAATGTGTTTGAACGACTGTGAGAGGAGCCAGCACTTCCATAAACTATTCTATTGTTTTCTTTTTAAAACTATTACAGTCTGACAATCATTCATCTTGTTTTGTAACGGAATGTCATTCTTAGTAGACCATGTCAGGATAATTGTTGAAGCTTTTGAAGTCCTATAATTGCTAGCTGTAAATTTTTCTTGGGTTTTGCTTCATCGGCCTCTCCTGCTATGGAGAAGTGCAAATTTGTGCTTGCTTTATAATTGTGTTAATGTTTCCTTCATTGACATGATTTGTAGACGTATGGAAAAATATTCTTGCATTTTCCAGTGCATGACGTATGAGTGTTGTGTTTCTGCTATTTTAATTTCCTTTCCTTTCTCCCCCTTCAAATTTATGGTATTTTTGTGAGTCTTCTAACTATTGTTTATGCAGGTGGCCTCTGTTAAAGTTATCCGCAACAAGCAATCTGGACAATCTGAGGGTTATGGATTTGTTGAGTTTATTAGTCATGCGGCTGCTGAAAGAAACCTACAAACATATAATGGCTCCATGATGCCTAATAGTGAGCAACCCTTTAGACTCAACTGGGCATCACTCGGTTCGGGTGAAAAACGTTCAGATAATGGTCCTGAATACACAATTTTTGTTGGAGACTTGGCAGCTGATGTCACTGACTATATGCTTCAGGAGACATTCAGGGCCAACTACCCCTCAGTCAAGGGTGCAAAGGTTGTGACTGATAGGGTCACTGGGCGCACAAAGGGCTATGGGTTTGTTAAATTTGCAGATGAAAGTGAGCAATTGCATGCTATGACTGAGATGAATGGCAAGTTCTGCTCCACTAGGCCAATGCGGATAGGCCCTGCAGCTAACAAGAAGAGTGTACCTGGTCAGGTGCAAGGTATGTTCAACCTCGTAGTTTCTTGTACTGGTCTACATAGATATCCTCTAGAGCTGTTAAGGAATGCATCTAGCTTGCAGTTAAGTACATATGCATTCCTAGGTTTTGGACCTGTTCTCTTGTAAATTTGCGATTTTGTGCTTTTGACAATTTGAGTTCTGTTGGCTTGATGATGATATTGGTTTGTTTTGGGGGCAATTGCTGGTTTTGTTCTCACCTCACTGGGTTAAACAGTGCTGTTATGCTTGCTCTCGTTCCTTGAAGATTAGCAACAGCTTTCAACATCTTTCCTTCCATTCATTAAAGACATCCTTGAAATATTAAATCTCATAAAACTCCGATTGTCTCGAAGCAGGGTGAATGGTCGGAGGCTCTATCATTTTGGGGCCTGGAGCTTGTTACAGCTGAAATGAGTAACTTTTAGGACGTGATGTTCTGTAGGTCAGTTCATTTAAATGTGGCAAAATTTCCATTATGGCAAATCCACGTGGCATTAATTTTTTTTATTTTTTCCAGTTTCTTCCTTTTTCCACTACGCTTTCTATCAGTTTATTTATCTTTACTTATCAGCTGTTTTATTCTTTATATCTAGTTAGCCTGCCACGAGTGTCACTTAGATCTTCAGTTTCCTTAAGCTTTTCGCAGTTTCAATTCCTAAATAAATATACTTGGGTCCTGTATCCATTCCTTTACTTTTCAGCCATTTTATTTTTTACTTGTACAAAAATTCCGCAAGGGAGGAGGTTGTTTCCCCTCACCTTCATACGCTAATGCAGCCATAACATGTCCCTTTTTTATGGTAAGGGAAACTCGCAGCGGTTATCCTTTTGGTGCGTATAGGGTAAAACCCCCGCACCTATGCAATAGCTTGCAAATCACAAATGAGAGGTAACCCGCACTAGATAAGCTTGGTGCGACGAGCTCGACCTAGAAGGCTAACCCCTTGCTTTTACTGGCAATGGGTTTTAAACTTGAGACCTCCAACATGGAAGTCCCAAGCCCAATCCACTAGGACACCTTGATTCCACGTCAATGTTTGCTTTGCTTATTGTTGCTATTTTTAGATTTTTCAGATTCTTGTCAACTATTTTTTGTTTCATTTTTTTTTCTTGAAGTTTCAATAGTTAGATTTCTATAACAAGTTATTAAGGGATGTTGAGGCTGGTTTAGAGGAGTCTCTCCCACACGATCTCGCAATTGGCCAATTTATATGATGGTGTTGGGACGGGGTTTGGATTTGTTAATATGATTTTCATATTTATATTTATTTTAGTGATACTGAGATCATTTTAGGCAACAGTTATAAGCTCAAAGGGATTTGGTTCAGTGTCAGGGGAAGTACATCATAGGATGTGGTTGGTCATGTCACAATATTGAACCCTGTTGACAAGTATTTTTATTGTTGATCAACTGCTCCTTCACTCTTTATATTGGCATTTTTGCGTCCCTTTTTTTGTAAGTTTGAACCTAAAAAGTAATCTGGAGTATGAACTTTTCTTGTGTGCTTGTTGTTGGGGGGTCCAATTAAAACTAGTTAATATGGATCTTGAACATTCATATCTGATGATTTTCTTTTGGGTCATTGAAACCCATATAATTTATGAAGTAACAAACAGCTCACTGTGTCTTTCTTGTCTCTTGAACCCAATACCTTTAGTGTTCTTTTCAGATGCCAGGTGTAACCAGTGCTCAAACTTGTTTGTATTATAAGTTTATAACACAGCATAAAAATTATGTTTATGCTTTTAGCTGCGCTAATCTATTTGATTTTTTACCTGCTCTTAGTGTTTGAAGATTTATTATACAGGTGCTTGTAATTTCGTTTGCACCTCTTTCCATTTTCTTGATAAATACTTGTGGAGTATTTCTTTTAAATGGATAAAAAAAGGTGTCTGCATCTACCCTCATCTATGCTTTTTTTCATTTGCAGCTTCATATCAAAGTACCAATGGAACTCAAAATGAGGACGATCCTTCTAATACAACTGTCAGTACATTTACTTATGGAAGTACTATAATTTTCTGTTGATTTCTACTCATGTGAAATTGACATTGATTGCAGATATTCGTTGGGAATTTGGATGCTAATGTAACAGATGACCATCTAAGGCAGGTTTTTGGAAATTACGGACAGTTGCTTCATGTGAAAATACCAGTAGGCAAACGTTGTGGCTTTGTTCAATTTGCTGACAGGTATTCTTCTGAAGTTCATATGTTAATTCAACAAAAAATAATAGATGTTAATTTGACTTCAATGATAACTAACATGGTTGGTTTTGTAATTGCAGAAGTTGTGCTGAGGAAGCTCTACGAGCATTAAGTGGAACTCAGTTGGGTGGACAAACTATCCGCCTTTCATGGGGTCGTAGCCCTTCCAACAAGCAGCAGGTTAATAGTTAATTCATAATCATTTTTTTGGTTTCTGACGCTAATCTTAGTGCATGACATACACAATGTTTCATCTTCTGGTTGTCCAGCCTCAGGCTGACCCAAACCAGTACGGTGGTTATTATGGGTATTCAGCTGGATATGATGCTGCCGCTGCCGCTGCCTATGGTTATGCTCAACCTGCTCAGGATCCAAATCTATATTATGGGGGTTACGCTGGGTATGGAAATTACCCTCCACAGCAGCAACAACCACAGGTTTTGCCTTACCCTTTCAACAACTTAAAGAATGAATTTTACAACTGACGGATGATATTGCTTGATAAATTTGTTACATATTGTTAATACTTGTTGCTATTCTAATGTGGCTGTGCAGTGATCTCTGCTGGTTAAAGGAGTCGTCGAAAGCTTCCTAGCACAGTAATAGGGGCATGGATTTGAAGTTTGCATCAGATTTAGTATAAGATAAACTACTGTAGGCTGGTTCTTGAAGATCAGTATTTATGGTTGTGTTCAACCATCGCTTACTTTTTCATTAGTTACCTTCTGCTATTTTTCATTGGTTTTTTTTTGTTGATCTTTTTGGTTTTTGCGCTTTTATGTTTACTTTTCATGAGTCCAACTTGGTACTTTGGATTTTTGTTCTAGTTGGTTCTTACAAGGCACAAAGAGGTTATACATAACGGGTAAACGTATATTGTAATCTGCTATAATTTATGTATGGACAAACAATGGTATGGTGTTTTGATTAAAAATAGTTTTTCGCTTGGAAGAAAATTTTTACTCATTGTTGGAATTTATTTTGTGTTGTGTGATAATCTTTCTTTTGAAGCATTAATCATGTACTCTTTGTTGTGTTTTGGTATCCCCTTTTTATATTCTTTCCAGTCTGATTATTGCAATGTTTTTTTAATTGTTATCTTCTTCATTGTACATGGATTTGTTACTCTATCGGAGGGTCTTTCGGGAGCCACCTATACCTCTCTGAGGTAGTAATTAAGTCTATATATATATATGCATCCTATCGTCATGGATTTCACTTGTGGGATTTTAATTGGGGTATATAATTGCTTTAATCGAAATACTTTTGTTTTTAATTTGTTAGTCTTGCTTATTTTAATCTATTTTTTTCAAAAAATGTCTCTTTACCTGTTCTATAATTTTTTTAATTCCAACTTTGTATGTGATCTGTTTAAGATTATAGAGTATTTACGTTTGACATTTGTCACTTTTAGACCGAATAAAGAATCTGCTATAATAAGCATCTATTTTAGATCAAAATAAGATAAAATATTCACTTTATTTGAAATTTATAGAGTTGGAATTTTTTGAAAGTGAAGATGGATTGTGTTTGGTTATACTTTTGTAAAGAATACTTCATTTAATGCCCATGCTTTTAATCTATTTAAATTTAACTTCAAAAGTAAAAAAATGAGTTTGAAAATAAGTTATAAGTTGTTTTCTAAGTTTTGAGTTTCAAGATATGTTCAATTGAGGATGGAGAAAGAGAATTCACGGTTCAATTCTCAATTTTAACACAAAAAAGTAGGATAGATCAAATTCTGTTCAGTCTAACTTGTATGATTCACTTATCAAAGAATGACTCTGGTAATTAAATGATTGAACAATTTGGAGCAACTTACCTGCAATACTTAGTTGACATACATCTAATAATTTCTGATTCCAATCCATCATGTTTAGCAGAAATACGGATAGCTCTTGTTTATTATCAGATAATCACTTAGCTAGAGGTAGTTTAGTGATAAGTTCTATAGGAACGGGACGATCCTTCTAGCTGTGCTACTCAATGTGAACCTAATACAAAATATATCATAAACTAAGATCACTTGCTTATTCCCTTTCATTTTAAGTTTCTTCCTTTCCTACAACCTCTACTTCTGTTCCAACATCAGTACTTTGCTTTTCCTTTGGAGAATTTCGCGTTTCCATCGAAAAGTCTACTAATTCACTGATTGATTCTTGAGTGTCATTATGTTGAGGCATGTCAACAAAAGGGAGTTCATTTTGAATTGAATCACTTGGCTTTACTTCACTTTCTGCTGCTACTGATCCTTGAGCTAGAAAGTTAAGTTCAACGAATGACGGAGTTTGGTGAGGTTGAAAATCTTGATTCCCTTGTCCACATTGTGTCAATTCTTTTGGTTGAAGCTCTGGATTGATTGTTGGAATGAGTTGAGTTTGAGCATCTATAGGAGGAGCTCGATGGATCTCGAGTTTCTTTAGTTCATAATGAACCAACTCTGTTGGCTGAACTAAAGTTTCAAGATTAGACTTGTTGTTCTCCACTTCAGCTTCAATCTGTTTTTGATTCGATCCCATTTCTAGTGATCCATCGACAACATTATTATGATGGATCTCGTCGTTTGAGCTGTTGAGATCAGAACAAACAAGAGTACCTGTCTGAATTATTGAGTTTGAGTCTATAAGATGGCTCTGAGTACTCTTCTGTCCATTGGTACATTTACCTTGTTCTGCATTTAACTCGAGACCTGATTGGTTCGCGACTTCAAACACCTCCATCACCTCGTCTTGTTCAACCATTCTAAGGTTCTCCAGTAAAGGGGTAAACTGTGGTTGATGTTTGATCATTTCATCTGGATTAGCACGTTGATCGTTACGTACTGATGGATGATCAGAAGGCAACAAAACTTGTTCTGGAGACACATTCAGCTGCTCATTAGTACTACCATTTTCTTGATCTTGTAGAGTTATAACTTGACTCCTATGATGCATTTTAACTTGTGGGGCAATGTCATTTGCTGCTGTTATGGGAGAAAATCGCCCCGGCTCAAAGATTAATCCGCGGAGCGTGGTGCCGTTGTTCCCAAGCTTGACAGAAAGGAAGTACCCTGCATCAAAAGTACCATCAATGACACCAGAAACTATCTGTCCTAACATGTTTTCATCTGTAGTGATATCTTTTTGTCTCATGATTTCTGGTGCTGGAGTTGTTGGAGTCTGCAAGATCATTCTTTTAGCTGGACCATCATCTTTCCGAGGGCGACCGCGCCTTCGTTTTGCTGGAAGGATTGTTGGAGGAGAGGGATTTTCTTGATTAGTTTGATCATTCATTATGTGTAAACCTTCACACTACATGTAATTGAAGACATTAGTTTTCTATCATGGATTAGTATCTCAAATACATGCACTAGGGCAAAAAGATTCAAGACAATACCTACGTCTCGATTCTAAACAAGTTGAGGTCAGCTATCTGAATCCTTACCTCTTCATTTTAGCATATTTCATATTAATCTAAAGGATTCAGATAAATTGTAAGACATATGAGATGACAAATCCTTATGTTTATTGTTTCCATCAAATGGTTTTTTAATGGTGGATTCAAGATTTGAATTTTATGGAGTTCGAGTTCGAGATTCTCCTGTGAACTGTATGATAGATCCAGGATTTGAACTTAATGAGTTCTAAATTCTACGATAACGACATCAAGTGTTACTAATTTGATTCCGAATTATATTTTTGTGTATATTTTATGTAAATTTGTTGATACAAACACTGATTTAAACTAAAGCTATTGAGTTCAATCGAACTTTTACTTAGTAGCCTTCTAGCTCCGCTTCGGAATTCTTGATGTCTCCACTCTCCTCTATTTGTGTTGAAGAATTTCTTCTTCAATTTCATGATAATCATCAGTATATAAATTTCACTCAAATTATCTAATTGGCAATTTTTAGACAATAATTTCTTAGCTCTTGAAATAGAAGATATAAAAAATGAATCATCTCTACTCAAAAGATTTCCGTGAAAAAAAAAACTCAAAAATAAATAAATCCATTTATACAACAACAACAAAAATAACATACACAGTCTGATCTTATAAGTTAGAGTAAAAAAAAAGTGAAGTATACGTAAAATTTTATGAGAATCTGATTTCATGGATCGAGAAAAAGTAAAGTATACGTAAAATCATATCATAATCTGATCTCATAAGTGGAGTCAAGAAAAAGTGAAGTGTACGTAAAATGTTACCACAATCTGATCTCATAAGTGGAATCAAGGAAAAACATGAAGTGTACATAAATCTTACCTTTTCACAAAGAGATCATTTTCGATAGACCCTCGACTCAAAAAAAACATATACGAAGCTAGAAATTCACATGCACTTAAACAATTGCAATGGATCTGATAAATGTCAATTCAAGTATACATATTTGAATGTTAATTCTTGAAATTGATGAATATATAATATCTATGAATGAGAAACTAGAAATTACCTTTTTCTTTGTTCTACAAAGAATTGAGATTTTTCTAAAACCAATTGCTCATACAAAAATAAATAAAGATCTTGCTTTTATTTTCCTAATGAAGTTTTCTTCTCACCTATTTTTTGGGGTTGATTTTTTCATGATCTCAATTTTTCATTTTACTGTAATAAAGTCAGAAAAATAGTTGTTATAATGAAAAACTTACTCAATTTATTTATTTAGGGATAAAAGATAAGAATCTCTCTAAATTATGATAAAATTATAAATACACATTTAACCTATGCGAATTGCGAAGGTTCTATTATTTTTTCAAATAAATAAAGAGAAAAATAATTTAAAATATTTTTTTCATTTTTTATGTTTGAAAACAAATATTTAGATAGTATTATCTCTACGAAAATAAATTTCTTGAAATTGAGAAAAATGATATCCCTAATAAAAGTAAGGAAACCATGTTTCATATTCTAAGTTCAGTATCTCCTCTCTACTCACTCAATCCCTCCACTTCTCATCTCGTCTCGCCGGTATAATGTTTTACAAAGATAATATATAAATTCTCTTGAAATAATATTTTTCTATTTACTTTTACCAAATACTAAAAAACAAGTAAGAAACTCACTTATTTTTCGAAATAAACATTATATTTTCAATGAAAAATATTTCCTTCTTATCAAACCCTACCTCTAATAATTACAGTAATATATTTTTTAAAAAGGCTTGAAAAAGACTCAAACTCAAAAACAACTTTTTTATTTATTTATGAGATAAAAATAATATATGTGTACACTCTATCCTTTTCATATCTAACTTATGAGATCATGAGAATGTTATTATTATTAGCTAACTATAAATAATTTTAGACAAAGAAAATATAATTATAACCATATCCAAAATATTTATGGCTGAAAAAGAAGGTATGTGGCCAGCACAAGTCCCAACTAAAATTCAAACACCACAAAAATAAAAATAAAAACGAAAACGAAACTATAAAAAAACACTAATCTGTAAAATCTACCCAAAAATGAACAAATAAAGCTCCAATTTTTCTATCTCCAATAACTCAAAATTCAATCATGGCTTCTCTTGTTACCAATGGAATCTCATGTTTTTCTCCTCAACCCATCACTGAGCAACCTAAACTATCAAAAGGGTCTCAATTTCTGCTAAAATTAGCGAACCCCAGAAACCCTAATTCAAGAATTTTGAAGGTCAAAGCTGCAGAATTGAGCTATGAGGCAACTATTGACAGCCCAGGTAAAGAATCTTCTGTTTCAACCTCAAATGAAAATGACCCACTTCAGAAATTCTTGAAAAGAGACTATAAATGGGGTTTTAATCAAGAAATTGATTCCTTTTCATTACCAAAAGGGCTTTCAGCAGAAACTGTTAAGCTTATTTCTGGTAGAAAAAATGAGCCTAATTGGATGCTTGAGTTTAGATTGAAATCATATGAGAAGTTTCTTAAAATGAAAGAGCCTAAATGGTCTGATAATAGATACCCGGAAATTAGTTTTCAAGATATTTGTTATTATTCTGAACCTAAAAAGAAACCAACTTTGAATAGTCTTGATGAGGCTGATCCTGAGCTTATTAAGTATTTTGATAAATTGGGTGTTCCGTTGAATGAAAGGAATCGTTTGGCTAATGTTGCGGTTGATGCTGTTCTTGATAGTGTTTCTATTGCTACAACTCATAGGAAGACTTTAGAGAAAGCTGGTGTGATTTTTTGTTCAATATCTGAGGCAATTAGGGAGTATCCTGATTTAGTTAAGAAGTATTTAGGGAGAGTTGTGCCCCCAGAAGACAACTTTTATGCGGCTTTAAACTCGGCTGTGTTTAGTGATGGATCTTTTGTGTATATACCTAAAAACACTAGGTGTCCGATGCAAATCTCGACTTATTTTAGGATAAATGCAATGGAAACTGGACAGTTTGAGAGGACTGTGATAATTGCAGAGGAAGGTAGTTTTGTGGAGTATTTAGAAGGGTGTACTGCACCTTCGTATGATACTAATCAGTTACATGCTGCTGTGGTCGAGTTGTATTGCCACGAAGGTGCGGAGATTAAATATTCCACTGTGCAGAATTGGTATGCGGGAGATGAGGAAGGTAGAGGAGGGATTTATAATTTTGTTACAAAGAGGGGAATTTGTGCTGGGGCTAGGTCGAAGATTTCGTGGACACAAGTGGAGACAGGATCAGCTATTACCTGGAAGTATCCGAGTGTTGTGTTAGAGGGTGATGAATCAGTTGGTGAGTTCTATTCCGTGGCGTTAACCAATAATTATCAGCAGGCAGATACAGGGACAAAGATGATACACAAAGGGAAGAATACAAGGAGCAGGATAATTTCAAAGGGTATTTCAGCAGGACATTCTAGGAACTGTTATCGAGGACTAGTTCAGGTGTTGTCCAGTGCAGACAATGCCAAGAACTCCTCTCAGTGTGATTCAATGCTTATTGGTGATACTGCTGCTGCCAACACTTACCCATACATTCAGGTAGTTTGCTCTTTGTGAACTTTAATTTTTTTTCCTTTTGGGCTTAGTTTGATAGCAATAAGTAATGTTTCATTTTTGTTTTGTAGTTACAGCATGCTAGACTTGCTACTTATGCAGTGTTTTCCTTTTCTTTTCTTCGTTTTATGGCGACATTTGCTATGCGTGATATTGCACTATGTTGGTGCATTTAAGTTGTACATGACCTGTTTCATAGAATAGACAATATGTTTATCACCAGTTAACATCTAAGACTTCTTCTTTTCGAGATGTAGAAAAAAGAAAAGAAAAGTCTTCCTTATGAAGTTACAAATCATCCGCAATATGAAGAACGGAGGAGAGAAGAAGTTCATTAGGACTGTTGCTATTTCTTCTTCGGAAAACAATCGGTTAGAAGAAGTTACACAAGCTGCCATATTGGGACAGGCAGCTTAGATGTTCCACGTAGGACTCTAGGTCTTATTAGGTTTTTGATAGTCCTTTTTGACTTATAGGACCTAGAATTTAGTTTCTTCAAGCTATACTAACTCCGAGGATGTCATTCATGTTTGGGAGATGCAGGCAATATTTTGTAAGGTTCCAAGGCAAACTTTAGTGTTAAAATTTGTTTGACCTCTCGTATGGGCTGTTAGGTGCAGCCTATTGTGCCCACTTTTCTTTTGAGCATAACTGTTTGTTCCTCTTAAATTCCAGAGAATAATTCTCATACTTAATTAGTCTAGGGCTGCATAATTATTTTAGCTGGATTGCTTGAGGGGTCGAAGTGCTTGGTGATAGGAAGATGTGCTGGTGTAATATGTCTATAGACCTGTATGATCAGAAGTTATTGCCATGCTGTTGCTGTACAAGTTAATATATTTAATACTCAGAACAAACTAAGTCCAGTTTTTAAATGGAGAAAGGCAGAGGAGCGCTCATTAACCCCGAGTTCCGAAAGATGCAGTTGGCTCCAGATGGATTCCCGCTCATTAAAATAAATTAATTGAACTGTATTTATGTATTGTTTTTTTTTTTTTTTGGGGGGGGG
>NC_028639.1:4346592-4346823 GCF_001406875.1 Solanum pennellii | reverse complement strand
TTTTTTTTTTTTTTTTTGGGGGGGGGGGGGGATATATTTTCATTGTTCGGGAATCATCTAAATTAGGCTAGAGACTCAGATTCAGGCTAAGAGTGCTCTTAAGTTGGAATTATGGTTTTAGGATATGTGAGAAAGTGTCCATGGTTTATGATGAAAGAAGAGTTTGTCTTTCTATTATTTTCTGTTTGTTGGGGTTTGGTTGGGGTTGGGGTTTTTTTTTGGGGGGGGGGG
>NC_028639.1:4340915-4346419 GCF_001406875.1 Solanum pennellii | reverse complement strand
TTTTTGGGGGGGGGGGGTTGCTTTAAGTTGTAAATCCTTCGTCATTCCCTGCGAGTCAAATATGTAAACCAATGGTTGATACTAACATCATTGGAAGTACATTAAGAACTTGATGCTAAATGTAACTTACATCATGTAAGCTAGGTCAAGAATTTCCGCGGATGATTGTTCTGCATGTTAACTATGTAACCTTCCTCCTCTTATTTGAACCAAACTCCCCCACTTCTTTCTGTTTTCAGTTTTAGTATGAGATAAGCATAAATTGTACATTGCACTTTCCTTCTACTGATGTTATCATCATTTGAACAGAGCAAAAACCCAACTGCACGCATTGAACATGAAGCGACAACGTCAAAGATCGGTGAAGACCAGTTATTTTATTTCCAACAGAGGGGAATCGACTACGAGAAAGCAATGGCTGCAATGATATCGGGTTTCTGCAGAGACGTTTTCAATGAGCTTCCTGATGAATTTGGTGCTGAAGTGAACCAGCTAATGAGTTTGAAACTTGAAGGATCTGTTGGTTAAAGCACTATTTCAAACTAGTCAATAAAAGCTAATTGCTAGTAGCTAGTGGTTTTGTAATCTGTAAAGTTATAGCACAAGAAAACTTTGCATCATCAATACACATTTGTAAATAATGCATCAAGGCATTATCTTCTACTTAATATCTTTGTAATTCATCCTGCTTTTCCTCGAGCTGAGGGTCTATGGGAAGCAACCTTTCTGCCTCTCATCATACACTCTATCTTCTTCCGACTTCACTCGTAGGATTACACTGGGTATGTTGTTATCTTTGTAATTCATCCCAAAACTTTTGTAGATGGATCCCAAATTGATTGTATTAGAGATCAAAGAAATCAAGGTTTTTATTTTTAGCATTATTAGTACTTGTTAAGTCTTTTCTTCAGATCGTGAAATGTTTAAAATAAAAAATCGTGAAATATTGTATCATTTTTGCACATCAATATATCGTGAATCTTTGAATCTGTTTATTTTCAACTTCTTCAAGCATTTAGTCAATTACTATGCCCTTACTCGTCTCTGGGTGTCTAGGTATAGAAATCACTCGAGTAGCCATTAGACACTACTAAGAGATATCTCTAAACATATTAATTGAAATATGAGAAAAGACATAAAGTGACACCTGAAGTTGTTCCGAATTTTCAAAAAGACATCTTAACAATGCGGGCGTTCTGTTACCCCTCCCCCTAAACAATTCTGATAATGTATTATTACATCATTTTTCGATCAATATCAGATTTTGAATAGCAAGTGGTTATCACACACCAATCATTGGGTGACACGTGTTAATTCAATTAGATATATATATATTTTTTTAATTTAAATTTTTATTTATTTCTCTCTTACTTTTTAACTTATTTTAATTTTATTGCTTTAATTTTAATTTCACTTTAAATTCTTTGTCTTTCACCCTTACTTTCAAGTTACTCCTCCCTTCATTTTCTTTTTTTTTTCTCTTCTTCTTCACCTCCCACCCTCACCTCACCCTACCCCTATGTCAAGTTGAGCCCCTCCATTTTTTTCTTCTTCTTCGGTCAAATTCCTTTCTTTCAAAATTATAATATTTTCTAGTATTTGTGATATTGATAACAAAACTAATTATTCTTTTAATAAAATTAAAATTTTGAAGGTATCATCAATCAACTTATTTCATTTCATATAACTTCAAAACTAGAAATGATAATTTCGTAAGCATAAGAATTCTCCGAAAATTGAAAAAATATAAGTGAAATTTGGATTTTAAAAAATAAATAATACCTACTAATCTTGAAATCTAGTGGGTTATCAAATGTTTGAAATGTAATAAAATATTTAGATATAATTTTAAAGTTGAAGAGAGTTAACTAATAGTAGTAAAAAAAGGAAGTGGAGTTATGATAAAAGATGACATTGAAAGTGAAAAGTTACCATGAAAATGACAATGAATTTTTGAAGAAGAAGGAAGAAAGAAAAAATAAAATTAATAAAGAGAAAAGTTAAAATAATATAAAAACAAGAAAATATATTTTATAGCAAAATACTTGTAAAAATAAAATTATATTCATTTTTTAGTTTGTTCACGCTCTTTAAGAGAGTGCATACACTCTCCATGCCAGGTGGACAAAATATGATGTAATAATATCAGTTCATAATTGTTTAGAGGGTAATAAGACATTTGTATAATTTAAGTATCTTTTTAAAAATTCAAAATAACTTCAGGTGTCATTTTATATCTTTTCTCTTAAGATATAGTATAACATGTGATTTTCATCGAACATAAAGGATAAATCTCTTATCCCTGTTAAAACAAGAAATCTTTTTTATATTCATGTTACGTCAAAGAAATCGTAGAAAAGATAAGAAAAAGAATCAGAAGTAGCAAAATTAGATTGAATTTATCATATTAAATTAGTTAACATGTCATGTTGTAATAATTCATATATGCATACATTGGGATGAGGTTCATTTGAATGTAATGTTTTCGATGCGACACGTTTGTTTCTACTCCCTGACACTATTAAAAATTTATTATTTTCGCATTAAATTTTTTCTTTGAAAAATATATAATGGGTGTTTTTATAAATATTTCGATTGAATTAATAAAAAAATACTAAAAAATTAGAAAGTGTTCTAATATTTCAATAAAAATCTATTTTTCATCATACATTTTTACAATAAACTGGTTCAATAAAAAAATTTTGAAAAATGTTTAAATAACGCATATTGTTTAACACTATAGTTGACGAGCTTTTGTATATATACTTGTTGATTGGTGAAGCTACATCTAAATTGTTTAACAGTTAGTTGACTCAAACTTTTAAATTATGAAATCATTAGCATTTATTATAATTAATTAATCATATAAAAGATGGTTCTTATAAAATATTACTCTCTCTCTTTCTACGTAGTTGTCCACTTTAAAAATGACGTACATATTAAGATAGCAATAATCAACATAGTGAAGTTATAATTTTACCTTTATCAATGTATGATTTCAAAAATGATGTATTAAAACTTAGAAATTTTCAAGAAGTTTAAATGATAGTATAATAGGAAAAAAAATTTGTTCTTTCTTGATTTGTCAAAATGAATAAGTAAATACGAACAACTAAAAAGAAAATTATGATAAATAAATAGGGACCGAGGGAATATTCCTCAAACGCTATTATTATGGCAAGTCAGCCAATTATTTAAAAGTACTTGTTAACATTATTGAATAATATTCATATTACATAAAGAAAAAATAATTAAATTAATGTTTTTTTAAATAGATGACGAGAGTGTATATATAAAAGTAGTCATAATCACGTTAATTGATAAGCTAACAAACTAAAATAATTTATGATAACTTAAATTAGTGTGTATGTATATAGTATATAATATTATATAAATATATATATATTTTTAATTTTTGCTAAAGGTCAAAAGGCCGAGATGACACCTAAAAATAACTTTTAAAAGCAAATTAAGAAAGTATTTTTGAGTTCAAGTAAATACAATATGATATTCTTCAATCTTTTAAATTTATTTATGCTTTTAATTAAAAATATTATAAGAGGTTCATTCAATTCAACCTGTCCATTTGTCACCTTTAAAATATAGTCTCGTTTGTGGTCTTTAGTTTGAACTTAATTTTAAAATGTACTTCTTCCGTCTAATAATAATTGTCGCTATTTAATTTTGTGTTGGTCTATAATATATGTCCCTCGTAACAAAATAATTTTTTGATAATTTTTTGCAGGAAATAATTTCTATTTTTGCATAATAATAAACAATTATATCCAGATGTAACTTTAGTTTCTTATGAATTATATCCTGCTAGACATAACTTCAATTGTTATTTAAATTATAATTCTTCGATAAAAAATTATAATAATTACATATAATTAAAATAATTCTTTTATGTATATATCGTATATAGTATATTGAGCTTCTTTCGATTAATTCATATATTTATTTTGTCTTTATTAATAAAATATCAATACGAAGATCGAACACCGAAAAAAATAAGAAGCCGGCAGACATGGTAGTTGACATTGATAAAACTAATGGGGCTTTAACTAATACTGAACAGACATATGTGGTAACCTTAATTATATATTTTATAATATAAAGTATTAATTGCTTTATAATTGGCTCCTGACTTTCTGCTTGTATTTCTAGCTGCCACTTTACATTATATTACTAAATTATAATTATTTGCAATTCTTGAAAAATATAAAATAATATTCAATGTCCCTCTAGGAGTTGTAATAGCTTCCAACCTGTTCATTGACAGACATCTGTCTCTTTTCGTGACAATTATTTGATGTTTTTTAATGGGAAAACGCATAAGTATCCCCTCAACCTATGCCCGAAATTCTAGAGACACACTTATACTATACTAAGGTCCTATTACCCCTCTGAACTTATTTTATAAGTAATTTTTTACCCCTTTTAGGCCTACGTGGCACTAGCTTGAAAGAAAAAGTCAACCAGTGTTGGGCCCACAAGATAGTGCCACGTAAGACGAAAAGGGATAGAATATTATTAATAAAATAAGTTCAAGGGGGTAATAGGACCTTTGTATAGTATAAGTGTGTCTCTGATATTTTGGGCATAGGTTGAGGGGGTACTTGTGCATTATCCCTTTTTTAATAATTCAAACTTCATATAGTAAAACATATAATATATATTCGATGTAATTTTATAGATAGAGTCAGTAAAATACAGTATTAATATATTTTAATTTTATTTTTGTGAAAATAGAAGGATTGCTTTTAAATAACCTATCGACTTAAAAAATGGCGTATTTGTTTATATGATAATGTATAAATATTGGATTTAACCTAATCTGATATTTTTACGATGATTTATAGATTAAATTTTGAATCAATAATTTTAGAAGTGTTATGAGCTCAATGATTAGAAAAGAGTTAGCATGTTTTTGTATCCTGAATAATATGTAACTTTTTTTTCTACTTTTGATAAGTAAATACAAAATATTATATTTTAATAAAATTTTATATTTAATTTAGAAATATTATGAGAGTAATAGTGATAAAAGATCATTTGAAAACGAAATGCAAATGTAGGCGATTTGGGGAGTTTGGGAAGGAGAGAACATTAATTAATGTGAAATGTCATTTATCAAATTTAATTTATTTTATTAATTAATATCCTTTATTTTTAAAAAAAAATTAATATAATTAATTTTTAAAGTTAAATTAAATTATATTAATTCGATATTTTAAACAAACAATTTAGATATTTAAAAACTATACAAAAATAATTATAATATGCAATTTTTACATATTATAATAATAAAAAATACATTATAAAATATTAATTTCTCCCCATGTCAAATACTATCCTAAATATATATTTAAAAAAAATCATCAAATTTAAATTATAAATCAATCACAACTAAAGGGTCCATATTAAACTCTTTGACTTTGAGAACTAAGAACAAAATATTCTTTAGAGTGACACATGCACTATTTTCATCCCCCCCCCCCCCC
>NC_028639.1:4328885-4340869 GCF_001406875.1 Solanum pennellii | reverse complement strand
AAAAAAAAAAAAAATCCACTATAAATACATATATATTTTCTTTCCTTCAATTCTCACTTTCAAATTTCATAAACCTCTTTAATTACCAAAAAAAAAAAAAAAACTATTTCATCAAATATCATAAATACCAAAAATGGCTACTAATTATTTCAAGATTGAAAAAGAAGACAAAGAAGATATTAAACATAGAAAGGCACAATTCTTGATTTACAAATCATTGAAGAAAGCAGATTCTGTTGTGTCTATGAGAAAGAATTCATATTGGTTGAAAATCAAAATTGGGAGGAAATTAAATATGCTGAAAAAAAGCATCTTTTTTACATTTTCTTCTTCAAGAATTGGATTTTACAAGCAATTTATTTGTCAATTGAAATATTTGAAGAGTTTGATTGGAGGTAAAGAGACTATTGTTAGTCTTCCACCTGTGTTTACTTCAAGTTCCTTCTGATTACTTCTATCTCGAGCATATGCAATGAAATTAAAAATAATTAAGTAAAATTTAAATCACGAAATAATTTGATCTATGAATAATGTCATTATTATCATAAAGGTTGTAATATTAGATGAATCATTATATAGTTAAGAAAAGAGAGTTTTAATTTTCCTTTTCTATTTTTCATCTTTGTTTTAAGTTTACATATACATTGTACTTATTCACTCTTTGGTGAAAGTAAATCTATTCAATGCAAATGAAGAAATTGACTTATGATTTGTTTTCTCAATTTGTCTTTTCAATATCTATAGTTTCTTTCTATTTAATCTTTTAATATGTGGTATATTCCTTTGTAATTTGATTAATTTAAATTTATGTTAAAATTTTATTTTAAAAAGAAATAATTATATTATTAAAATTTAAATATGATATTTAAAATTGATGACGTGAATATACTGAAAGACAAATGAATGCTTAATCATTCAATGGTTTTGGGTTTGTGATTCAAGTAACTCCATACTTTCTCTCTCTATATATAAATAATGTTTATGTCGAATTAATTTCATTTTTAAAATTGGAACAACTAACTCAAATTAGACTTTAAAGTCTTAATTGATACACAAATGTTATGACTTGTAGGTTACAAATTTTCAAAAATAGATATTTTTTTTCTTAAATATCATATTCAGACCTCAGTCAAATAAAATAAAATAAAAGAATATTGTAACATTCCAACCAATGCAAGTGATATTGTTTGTTTTAGGTTTTTACTCACAGAACTTTAAGATATGTTATTATGATGTAATACATGTTTATCTATATATCCAGTATATCTACTGGTTTGCTCGTTTCCTAAATTTGCCTAGATTTAATAGAACTCTGACCCACTATCAATAAGGTCAACACATAAGCGACTCTGATACCTGTTAGGTAGTGGAGCCTGATTAATTTTAGGTTTTCTTATTTATTCTCTATTTTAGGTTTTCCTATTTATTCTTTATTTTAGGTTTTCCTATTTATTCTCTGTAACCAAAAATACTCTGATTTATTAATATAAATATACCTCACCGCCGTGGAAGTTTACTTACGGGGTTTTACCACGAAAAATTGGGTTTTCTCTCCCTCTCTCTAGATTTCTCATCACTTTCTCTTGAAAGCTCTTGTGTTCTTCATTCATCTAGTGTGTGTGCGTGAATTCGATCCTAACAATACCATCTATAATGATCCAGCATATTAGTAATATTGTTTATTCTAGGCCTAGATTCACACAAATTCAAAACATGTTATTAGAATATAAGACCTAATTATTATATACTCAATATCTCTCTTGTATTCTCTAAATATGAGAATTTGATCCATGATCATGTAATTTTATACATATTCCTAGATGTTTGAACGAAATACCTCATAGATTAGCTAGACTTTTTTTCTCGCTATATGAGATTTCTTGGGTGAAGTTTTTCTCAAGCTAAATTGTACACGAGGCCTGGGTTACATTTGAATTATATAATTTCTTAATGTAGTAATACGAATGGGCTAGTTCTGATGACAATAATATAATTTAAAACTGATGAAGTTAGAATTTGATTCAAACAAATACAAAATAAATAAATAAATAAATATATAAAGCCTCACGGGAGAACAAAGTTTCGCATTCCTAAAATTGTTGTGAAATTTGAATAAAAATTCAACCTTTTTAGGTATAATGATGAAATTGAGCGACAAATTATAGAAATATGATAAGAAAAAATAAAATTGAGTGACAAATTGTAAAATTGTGATATAAACTAACATTTTGAGAAAAATTCAGAAGGAAATAGGAGAAGAAGAACATGAAAAAAGAGAATATGGGGAGGCGGGTCAAAACAATTACTTTTTTAACTTATTTTCAACTCAAACACGCCTATTTATTTTTATATTCTATTTTATTACACGTTAATTTTGGGATGAACAAAAATAGGTGTTAATATGTCGTTATTATAGTTAAAGCATGTAAACTTTACGAAACAAATATGAGGGAAAATTTATATATTTTCCCATAATAATTCGATGAAATATTTACACAATTATTTCTTTAAAAGTGTATAAATATAAAAAAAAAATTATTATTTAAATCTTACTTATAAAGTTTTAATATTTTATACTAGTATTTTTATTTTTTATTTTTGGTAAAGAGTACGAAGAAATTGGCAAACCCTCCTCTCGTCGCCATTACTGCTAACACCTGTAAGTTCGCCTAAACCCTAAATCCTAATCCAATTTTTTTTTTCAAAGTGGATTTTTCTAGAAGCAAAATTCACAAATTTGAGGTTAGATAACTGTAGAAATGATTTTTGCACAATTTTTTCTACCAAATTTTAGTTATTAGAGAGTAGATTCTGTATATTTTTGGCTTTTTATGGGTGTGATTTCTGTAGGTTGTTCAAAATGGTTGAAACTCTGTTTGAAGATATATTTACAGTCACTCAGAAAGATCCTGATGGAAAAAAATTTGATCGAGGTATGCAAAATCATCATTAGTAATCGAATGAATTTTGAACTGTAAGCTAACGCATAATCTGTAGATATGAATGATTTAATTGTAATGTTGAATTAGTCATCTACATACTTTTTATCTATGGAAGTGAGTCTCGGAGTAACAGTAAAGTTATCTCCCTGTAATCTATAGGTTAACGGGTTTGAGCTGTGGAAGTAGCTATAATGTTTGCATTAGATTAGACGGTCTATATCACATCCCTTAAAGTGTGGCCCTTTTTGAACTTTTTATTAATGCAAATCATTTTTTTGATGACTGTGGTTTGGGGTAGCTTGTGCGTACCGATAACTGTCACCTTCCACCCAGAACAAGTAAGAAGTAACTGTGTCCATCAAGGCTAGGACAGATGGGAAGGAATTAACTGTGCTTGGGTTTGAACCTGGGACCTTTTTCATTGTAATTTTATTTCAAGTGGAAGTGAAAAGATGGCTGTGGTACACTACTTGAATGATAAGTTGAAGGGGATTATCTAAATTGTTTGTTTACTGTAGACCTGGGATGACATTCTCCTCTAGACTAATGCAAGGAGAAATAAAATGTTAAGGACAAGATGGTGGCGTTTAATAAGAAAAAGAAGAGTATAGTATTCATGCAGTTGACTGGAAATATTCAGATGAATGTGAATTAAGTATGATCATCTGTAGTGAATTTCTTAGTCTATTCTTATTTGCTGGATGACGTACTTACAGTGAGAGCTGCCTTTTGAGACAAAGGTATGGACTCTTATGTGACCTTCATTGCAATAGTTCCACTATAGGTGATTCAACTTTACGTTTGTGTAGTTGTACCTTGTAGTTTCTTCCTCGTGAGCAATAAGGGGGCTTAGGAAGGGTCATAGGGTTCATGCAATTTTCTTAGCAAAGCCATGTTTAGTTTATTATTGTCACCATGAATTATCGAAGTACAGCAGCACTTTTTTTGTTGTTGTTGCTGCAAATAGTGTGATCGAATATATCTTGCATTTTGTAGTGAATCGCATTGAAGCACGGAGTGAGCAGTTTGATATGTTCATGCTACTGGATGTAAACACTGAGATATATCCTATGCGCGTGAAGGATAAATTTATGATGGTTTTAGCTTCTACTTTGAACTTGGATGGGACACCAGATACTGGTTATTTCATTCAGGTAATTTGCTGTAGTGGTTTATGTCTCCTAATTGATTTGCAAGTGTTAGCCTGTCTGATTTAATTTTAACTTTGCGAAATATGGTACTTGAAGCTAACTTGAAGTCTCTGAGATTTTTTCCCACATAGTAGGCCTTACTAGTCAAAATGCATCAGAAAGATTCAGAAAAGGAAACTGAAAACAATATAATCCAGTCAAACTTGAGGGTATTCAACTTACCATGACGAATCACTTCCGTCAAAGTAAGAAACATCAAGTGCCTTTTGATGACGCGAAAATATATGTACTTCCGTTAAAAAAACTAACTTGTTGTATACAGACATTTTGAATGTACAGTTTTTGTTTTCAAAAGGAAAAAATTATGCGCCTCGAACAAGTGTTCCCCTTTTGAGAAATATTTAGGTTTTGTGACCTTGTCTATCTAGAGGTGATTAGAAATGACATGGACCAACTCTTGATTACCGAGGACATCACCTTAGATAGGAAGGTGTGGAGGTTGCGTATTATGGTAGAAGATTAGTAGGAATGTAGTGTTGTCTTACTTTTTGAGCGGTTAAGCCGTATTCTTGTAGTGTCTTGATTTTGGTTCCATTCGTTTGTTGTTTATTGTGTTTAAGTTATTGCACTTTCCCTTTTAATACCTACTTTGATATGTTGTACTCGAGACGAGGATCCTCCAAAACAGCCTTTTTTCCTCCACAAGGTAGGGGTGTGGTTTGCGTACACTCTACCTTGCAGACCCCACTTGTGGAATTTCATTGGGTATGTTGTTGTTTTTGACTTTATTTATCTGGAATTGTTTAAAAATCTCATCGCATCTATTATATAGTTCAACGGCTAACTAGAACTAGAAACTATAGAATATATCAACTTTTTTGTGGGGCCTGTTTTCACATGTCATAGATTTATTTTTGTTTCACGGAGGTGTGATTCCTTATGATATAGCCTTGTGATGGCTGTTCAATTGGTTTATAAAATAATGGAGAAACAAATTGTATCTGCCAGTGAAAGGGTATAATCGTTTGGTATTGGCATGTATCCAATCACAAATCAGCACAGAAGGATCCATCTATTGTGCTATTTGGAGGATTGTGAAATGTTTTTTGATCCTTGAACTATTCTTGGATTTCCCTTTCTTTTGAGAAAGACTCAAAGGCTGAGGAACCGGAAATGAAGGAAAAGGAGCAAAAAGAGGGAATTTTTTAATCGAATTGTTAATGATTGAGGGACAAATCCAATAAATGGGTTTGTCAGAATAAATGGCAATAACGCACAACTCATGGAGCACCTTCTGTGTGCAACTTTTACATCAAAAAACAAATGGTCCTGTCAAATGTATTTACACTGAAGGTGCTCTAAGCCTCTAACATCCATGAGCCTTTAGTGAATATTTTAAAATTTTTGAGTTCTGCTAGTAATTTTTTTAGTTTGTTTGGAGATATGTGTCAGTAGAATGAGTCTATCGTGGGGATTCATATAATTGACCCCAATTAGCTTGGGATTGAGGCGTACTTGTTGCTCTAAAGTATGTTTTTAAGAAGTTACTTTGCATGGAAGTCCTTAATATGAAACTTTTCTTTTTGGAACACATTAATGCTTGAAGATATAAAGCCTGACACAACTGTTAGGCAAATGCTTGTACGGATTTCCTTATTCCTTTTTTGGTTTGCCTTCTCATACTTGTTCTACTGTGGTGTTTCAAACTCTCTAAATCCCCATCGTATTTAATGGTGTTGCAACCTGATGGTAGGGTAACAAGAAATCACTTGCTGACAAGTTCGAATATGTCATGCATGGGAAGCTATATAGGATCTCAGAGGAAGGTTCCGGGAAGCACGTTAAAGCGTACGTTTGGTTAACTTATCTCATATTCGTCCATGAACATGGATTTATATTTCTGGATGTTCTTCCCTTTTCATGGTGCAATACTGTCAATCTGTCACACCTTAGCAGCTTCTTGTTTCAAAAAGTCGGCTTAGATTGACCTTTTTTAGGTGCCCATTTGCTAAGATTAGATTTCAATTTGATTTATGTGACTTATTTTCAAGTGTCTTTTTTTTCTATTGTGTGCATTTGTGAAATATAATTTATTTTCTTGCAACCCTGCTTTGTGAACTTTGCTTTTGAGCCGAGGGTCCATCAGAAACAACCTTTCTACCCCAACATAGGTGAGGTCCGCATACATCCTACCCTCCCTGGACCCCACTTGTGTGATTACACTGGGTATGGTGTGGTTTGTTGTTGTTGTTTATTTTGTGGAATACAGATGTACTTTCCTGTACTTGCTTTTTCTCTGTTTTTGTTTTGGGCTTAGTCTTTTTGTCGTTTAAGTCTGATGTATATTCTCTTTTAGTTTTAACTTCTAAATATATTGTTTGAGAGTTTTCTATGTTCTGGTTGTTGGGACTACTCGATTTGTGGTTTCCAATTAGCAAATCACGAGTATTTTACTGATATAACAATGGATTTACTGGTTTTTATTTGTCTTCAGTGACATTTTTGTTTCATTTGGAGGACTGCTTATGCAGCTGAGAGGAGATCCATCCATTGCAGCTAAGTTTGAGCTTGATCAGAAGATTTTCCTTCTCATAAGGAAGGTTTGATGTGAAAAAATTGTATCAAACTCAATTTGAACTTAAAAAGGCGACAGACTATTTGTGAGCGCCTAAGCTATTGGCACGTGATAAATCGCGTGGTGGTCTCAAGGATACGAAAGAATGTAATTGTGATATATAATAACAGAGACCATGGAACAAGAGCTCCATATATGTTGGAGTGTAGAAACCTAGTGTGTGCAGTTATGATCTTTATCCTGGTAAGCATAAGAAGAATCTTTCCCTTTTATCAGAAGTTGAAATCGCAGTGTGTGAAAGCTTAGAATTTAGTGGACTTGTTCATTCATCAAATGAAGTAGTCATCATCTAACCAATCGGCTCGTACGCCAGATTGCCTGTTCTTATTTTGTCTCGCTCTAGATAGAATGACTCTCTTAGTTACGTTGCGTCTGACTTGAGTTACCATGCTTTTCTCTAACTGCAACAAAGCTTACATATGATTAGGATCGTCCCCTTCATTCGACCCCAGGTTGGGTTGGGTTGGGTTTTTGGAAAGCCTGTTCCGACCGAACTACATTATCCTATGAGTTTGTCAACGTAGAGGTAGAGCTAGTTATACACTATCCTTCTCAGATCTTACTTGTGAAATTAAAATCGAGATTGTTCAACAAATATACTAAACATGGAAGTTAATCTTTTTATAAGATATATGAATACATACATGATACATCAAATCATATCAATTTCAAAACATGTATGAATAAACAATGATTTAAGTGATAAATTTTTTATAGATAAATATGTCATTCAATTGAAGAAATTACCAAATATGAAATAACACTTTGGAGATAAATATTTTGGCCAAAATTTTTTTCAAGATATCTTCGAGATTTATTTTCCAATAGATATATTGGCATATATACGATTGAACATAGAGTTATCCCTTTCAATCACAGCTAATTAATGTAAATCGTCTCATTAAATTAATGTAATTTTGTATTAACACTCATGAACAAACTTTTACTATCATGTTATTCGTATAAAAATAATATTACGATTAATTATATATGGATTGCGATATTTAAAATTGACAAAACTAACCCTAAACAGATCTCCTCAAACTCCTTTAGAGTCTTTTTTCAATCTCTACATTATAATTTCTGCCTAATGTGTTTGTAAAAAACGTATTTGGTTAAGCTTATGAGTTGGTTAAACTTGTTTATAATTACAATAATTCTAAGTTTATTTACTCGTTTGGTAAATATCATAATGTGTATAAGCTTACTTCTTCTTCCTTCTAATATGTATCGACCGCTTCTTATTTTATACTAGCTCTTAAATTTATAATTTTGATAGAAAAAAATTAAGGGTATTTTAGTCATTCTAACAAAAGAATAACTTATCAACGTACTTTTATCAAATACATCAACTGTTTATTATCCGTTTCAACACTTCTATCTGAATATGTATTTGTTTATTTATAATATCAATTTCGACACTTACAATTAGTTAATCCAAACAGACCCTAAACCAAAGGACCCTTTAGTTTTTTCAAAATTAATTAAAACTCTAAAAAAGGGCATGCACTTTATATCGTCCCTAATTTCTTCCATAATGTACGGTTTTTCCTTTTTATAGAATCAATTAAATTTATTTCATTGAATATTTGAACTCTTTTTTTTCACTATAAATATTTCAAAACATTTTCCCAAACTCTCCAAATTACTCATTTCTTTCCACTATCCTAAAAAAGAAAAAATGAACACTTGTTTCAATCGACCATATATGTATTCAAAAATTGAAAATGAAGACAAAGAAGATATTAAACATAGAAAAGCACAATTCTTGATTTATAAATCATTAAAGAAAGCAGATTCTATTGTATCTAAGAGAAAAAAATCATCATATTGGTTGAAAGTGAAATTTTGTAAGTTGAAAATCAAAATGGGGAGGAAATTAAAGAGGTTAAGAAAGAAAATATTTTTTATATTTTCTTCTACTTCTACGAGTAAAGTTTGAAGAGTCTCTACTTCTACATTTTCTCATGCAGTGTTGTTGGATATCGAAGGAATGATCAATTTAGCATGATCGTGTTGTTATTTTTTTCCTCGCTGCCTTCACGAACTAGTGATATGATCTGCGTACATTATACCCTCCTCATATCTCATTTTATGAAATTTCACTAGATATGTGATGTGTCGTTATCTTCTTTTCTTTCTCATTTGATTTTTATTTATTATTTAATAATTATATTTTATTTCGTACCTTATTTTTGTTTTGTTATAGTAGTTCTACTCCATATATATATATATATGCCCCACTATTCTGATCAAATTATTTATGTAGTATTTTATAAAGACAATAAATAATACAAATATTTTCTTTTTAAAAAGTTGAGGTGCTTGAAAATTATGTAAACCTTCTCGACCCAATTTCTGTAACACTTTTCATTTTTTAAGAGTCAAACAGTTTAATTTTGACAAAAAAAAATTGTGCGTGAAATCTTTAAATTTTTTGAAATGAAATTTATATACTATAAATTACGTTAAAATTACTATAAATCACAATGATTGACAATTCAAAATAATTAAAAGATATATATAAAAAAATACAGTCGAAGATAGACTTGTTTGGATCTCAAAATCCAAAAAATGTCACATAAATTGGGACAGAGGAAATATTGTTTTATGCCAAGTAGAATGTGAAAAATTAGCATCATGTTAAAAAGAACATTATTATGCAAACTTGAAAACCAACTCATAGAAACCTGCCTTAATGTGCATTTGTTAAAAATGCTTCATTAGGATTTCCAAATTATAAAATGGCAAAGTTTTTGTCAACTGAAAATATTTACATGAAAAGTTTACTTACTTTCTAATTATTTACAATTCTTATTACCAAAACATGCAAGAACATAGTAAACTTTTTTGTCACAAAACTGATCTTGGAATCAATTTACTGATTTTCCTGCATTTGTACATTTTGAACTTTTGATGTCAATGAGACATCTTCAGACACTACCCTTTCTGGTCAAGATTTTACGCTTCGACGAAATACTGCTAGTAAGGAAGAATGGCAGCATTATATATACAGCAGACTTCCAGTATCATCGAGGCCGCCAGCAGAAGGTATGACCATATATTTAATCCTCTAAAACCTGACGAATGAACGAGAAATCAGTGTCAATGAACAGCCCTAAGAAATGAGTAGAATAGAAACAACTTAAGATGGTGTTAGTGTAATCCCACAAGTGAGGTCTGGGGAGGATGGTGTGTACTGTGTACGCGGTCTGTCCTACGCCTACATTAAGAAGGTAAAATCTACAAATGTGTAAGTAAATATTCTTACTTATTTGCCCCGATGCTACAGCAGGAAGTGCAGGAATTCTCACAGCTGCAAAAGTAGGAAGTTCCGATATACATCAGTGACCAGTCATATAAGAAGAAAACATTTTGCAAAGTGAACGTAATAAGAAGGAATACGTTCAACATACACTTCTTGCATGATGAAGCTGGTAACTGAGACATAGATGGCCAAGGAGCCGGAATGTTGTCATTTAAGTCGCATACAAAGCTGATCCCCGCAGTTTTGTCCAGTATTGCATCCGATGGTAAACTAGACAAAAGACACCCCGAAACTATTCCAACAGAAAGAACAACAAATGATTATTAACTACTATAACAACGATAACAACTAGGCCTCAATCTCAAACTACGCGAGGAAATTTTTATTTAGTGCTGTAAGAATTTTAGATAAGAAAGAAAGGATGAGGCAGGTAAAGATATGTCATAGAGTTGTTGTATATAAGGCAGCTAATCTCGCAACGGAAATGAACATGTACTTCCTCCGTTTCATTTTCAATTAGTTAGACAGATTTTGACTAGGCATAGAGTTTAAGAAAGTAAAAAATACTTTTGAATCTTGTAGTCTTAAACTAAAGATATGGAATGCTTGTAAATATGTCAATTGTCATGTGGAAAGATAGAATTAAAGGGTTGCCAAACAAAGAAAGAGGCATCTCTTTAAACAGAAAAAAAAAGAAGGGAAAAGTAAGACTCCCCGTTACCAATTTCAAAGAAAAACAAAAAGTATAAACAAACAAAATGAAATAATTGGAGTAATAATATATATTTAACGAGTAAATACACAGTTCTCTTCTCATAAGAGGTTTCACACTTCACTAGCCGAGGTTCAAAGATATCCAATTTAATTCAATCAATAGTTCTTCTGTACAGCTAACATTAATCGGATGCTCTTTTTACCGAAAAGTTCTATTAGTCTTAATGCTCTTTTTACCGAAAAGTTCTATTAGTCTTAATGTTCTTAGAGTTCATAATTAGTCATATCTATCAAAGCATCTCGATCAAAATCTTCCAAGGTACCCTAATCGAAAATTTTAATATCTCATATTGGGAGTATTAATTGTCCAAGAAAGTAACATGATGTGATAACTAAGGAACAAAACAACAAAATAAACACGTAAAGTAGGTTTATTACCTTCTGATGTAACTGGTGTAGTGTAGTCATTTGAAGATAACCAGATGCCACAAACATGACAAGATCAAAATTTAATGTCAGTTCAAGGTATTTGTATGCGGTACAATGCACCAAAGAGCATCCAAATAAAAACTGACCTTGTACGGAGAAATCCTTGAGGCTAATGTGACAGAGATTGTAGACATTTTTGCTAACATTGTCTTTCTGTAGCTTAAGTCCAAGCGAGGCAGCACAATCCAAAGCTTGCAAGTTGGTGACAAAGCTCTGCCTCTGTAAGTGAGACACATACCTCTCGACAGTATTGCAGCATCTTGTTTGGTTATTCATCCCATCTCCACAAGCCTTTGTAATATTTTTCATGTTAGGAAAAACCAAAGGGCACACTAAGGGGATGAGAAAACACATTAGTAGATTTATAATAATATGGAAATGCAAAGATAGAAGGTGAGAATGGAAGCTAGATTCTAATTTCTGCAGCAAGAATTGTGGTAACTTTGTGGAGCCAGTAGCATTGAGGATGATCGAATAACCAAGACTATGTTTGGTTTCGGGCAACACGTGGAATTATAACATTAAAAGAAAACGTACTTCATCTTTACTTCTGTATTTTTCTTTTAGCTCTCTGATGTTCGTTACTCAAGCCGATGGTTTTCCGAAACAACCTCTCTACCTTCTCAATGTAGTGGTAAGGTCAGTCTATACATACACTACACTCCCCAGACCCCGCTTATGGGACTACATTGGGTTTGTTGTTGTTGGTAGCTTCACCAGGTCATAAAACAAAAGAGAGCAAGAATACACTTTGGAACTGCTCCTAGTAATGATGGGGGGGGGGG
>NC_028639.1:4323098-4328469 GCF_001406875.1 Solanum pennellii | reverse complement strand
GGGGGGGGGGGGGGGGATGAGCCCTTAGCCAAGGGGAAGTACTCAATCAACCATCTAATCTTTTCCTCTTCCTTCCAAGAACAAAATCTTTTAACATTGTTGATCAACACTAGCTAATAAGATGTATCACAGTGAAATTTATTAGCAAATAAGTGTAGTAGGATATATATATATATATGATGTGCTTATCAGAGATCACTTCCATTATTTAACCATATAAAGCTTGAGAAACACATTTGCCGCAAAGGAGCTCAAATCTAAAGGGTTAAAGACAGAAAAGCCCAACAAGTTCATTTTTAACCTTCATGTGTACACATTTTATTTGGGATGCCCGTAACTATTCATTTCCATATCCATGTCTACACTTCATGGAATGAAGGCTTTTAAATTATCAATTTTAAGCACATATCTAGCAGTCTACACTTCATGGGATGAAGGCCTTTAAATTATCAATTTTAAGCACATATCTAGCAAATAACTATGCAATGAGAAATCCAAGGTTGTTATGGAATAGAATTTGTATGAACTTATCACCTTTATTGTTTTTGCAATTATAAAGTCCTCTAAGAACATGTTTAGCTCCAGCAGGTTCAAGTTTATTTGCCAGCCATCTGTGTACAATCCTTTTACAGTCGTTAACTCTAGTTGTGTGATCAGACAGCACATGAGGGCCACCCATCCTTGAAATATCATATGCTTTAAGTGCAAGTTTTTTAGCAGCTTCTGTTATAGCATTTCCACAAGTTTCCTCACAACATTCATTCACAAGATCGATCTTGCCACAGGCAGCAAGTAGGCTAGAGGAGTCCACAGTGCTCTCAAACTCATGAACATCTTTGACGGGGCAAGAACCTTCAGTAAGGTTTTCCGGATGGAGAGAGCATATCTTCTGCAGAGTATCATTGGCACCCTGACTGACCAGGAGTTGCTGAAAATCTGAAAGGCAGTGCTTTGCGAGAGTCCCATTTAAAGCAAGCATATTTGAATGTTTACTAGACTGCCCAATAAGAATAACAAGAGTTGTTTCTAGTTGAGGGCAACAGATGACATTAGCCAGATACTCTGCAAATGGAGCTACACAATCTATTGATGTCACGGCCATCATACTTTTCACAGCATCAAAGTTCAGCATACACAGTCCTGGAGAGGGTGAAAGGAAAAGTAAGAGAAGACAGGGGATATTGAAAACCTTAGGTCTTTCTGAGGTCTATTTCTTCTCTAAGTCTATGTTGCTATATATTTTGTTTTATGATTGGTGGTGTGTAGGATAGCTTACACACACCTCGACTATTTTATTGGGTACCTCCTACCTCCCACCACCACAAGTACCGAAAACTCTGCCCCGCCAATCCTTAGGCAGATGGAAAGAACTAACCTAGTGTTTTTTGTCTCCACAAAGATTTGAACTCATGTATCCAATCTATGCTGCTTTATGTTTCGACCTTGGCATTTTTGACTCTTAGGATATAGTTCTTGCTTAGTTGTTAGGAGTTTGACATAAGTAGTTTCTGAAACAAAACAGATAACATAGGTATGCAACTACTTATAAGAGTTTAGTTAGCTTGTGAAAGCAAACTAAATCAGATTGTTATACTGCTATATCCCAAGCAGTGCTTTATACAAAAATATTGGCATACTGCTCGATGGCCCAATGCACTAACCTCCCACTATGGGGCCGTACCACCAGGGACTATTGTACACAGCCTTACCTTGCATTTCTGCAAGAGGCTGCTTCATAGCTCGAACCCGTAACCTCCTGATCACATGGAAGCAACTTTACCAGTTATGCCGAGGCTCTCCTTTCATACTGTTCCAGATCAGGAAAAATTATATTGGCAGACTGTTGCATGTATACATTTAATTACTCCAAGTTGCTCCAAAATTGGAAGGTTGATATAAATTAAAACTTATTCGACACTAAGGACCAAAAGCTTTAATGTAATTAGTTTCTGAAACAAACCAGATAGTCTAGGTGAAGTGCTGTTTGTGAAAGGTGCCAATGGAGAAGGTGCACGAAGGGGGAGAAGGGGTTGTGGAGCAGCAGTTGGTAACGTCTCTAGCAAAAGGGTATCCTCCTTTATGTCCATGATTAGAGAGCTTCTTAGATGATTTAGTGAGCTGCAACTGGATTCCTGGAGGCCTGTAAAAGTAGCAAATCCATCATAAATTTGAAATAGCACTGGATCCAGATGAATTACCAGCAAATGCACATAGATAGAAATATATGGAACGACGGTGAAAGCATCATAGGTAAATGTACCAAGATAGAAATAATTCATGAATGCAAATGAATTATTCAACCAGAAACCACTAAAACCAGCAGATTATGTAGTCAGTAAAAGAAAAAAGGTGACAGCGAGCAATCACTATCTGCTGAATCATCATCCCTCGTCTGTGGAAGACCCCGTGTTGAGATTTCAAAGATTGAAACTTGTATATGCAGAGAAATCCAATATCATTGTAACTGGATTTCTCCTTGATTCATTCAGTTTGGGTCAAATCTATATTTACCCACAGAAACACTATGTGACACTTCATTAAGTATTAGCTCAGGAAACCATTTCATAGCTTGTAAAAACTATACATTGCTCTGCGCTTCTTTATACCACTCCATATTCAGGGTTAAATCACGAATTCCCACGGATACATTTCCCTCCCCTAATATCCAAAGCAATCCACAACAGTACAACTGATTCCACCAGCAGGAGATGCAAGGGAAAGAGAACATCACTCAAATAAGGTCTTGGAGCAGAAATAGTTTGTCCAGCTAATGCAGAGGCTAAAATAAGATTAACATAATGCAAAACTACTATACTTTGTAAGATTAGGTCTTTGGTCTAACTCACGCCCCATAAGTTAGCTCAAACGGAGGAGGCTTGCCAAGCCTTTACAGGGAGATCACCCCATCTCATTAAGCATCAATGCGGAACTTTTTCATTCTTCAACAGACTCTAACAAAATGCATTTTCGTAACCCTCGACTGTCCATCTCAATTTCAACTTAAATGATCCTACCAACAGTTTCAATTACTCATTCACACTAAATTTTCTAATGCACATATGTTTTTCACAGACAACTAATTGAAACTAATTTTCTGCTTGCCTCCAAAACTTAGTAAAGGAGCTCAACTCATACCCTAAGCATAGACTAAAGTAACATGCATATCACTATCATCTTTAAGACCTACATATCCAGCCCCAGATAGAAGATACATTGTCAGAGCAAACACACAACAACTCCAGATACTGTAAGCCACCAACAGATCACCAATTTCCCCAAGCACCAGCTTAAAGCATGAATCTTTATCACACCCCAGCTGGAATTTTCAGCAAAATTTGGTAAATTTCAAGAATGTATTCACAAATCATCCAAGAAATAAGCAAACTAACCAAGATACAGAGCACAGAAAATAAAAAGGGGGATTCATACTTACAAAGAAAGAGTATAAATACAACCAGAAGAAGGTCAAGTCTGAAACTTTCACTGACCCCTCCTCTCATCTCTACCTTCCTTTTCTTCAAGACCCAAAGTAGAAAGGAAACAGCAAATGCAAGAAAACCCAAAAGGGTTGAACTTTAGCAGCAAATCTTGGAATTTTTTTTCAGCAATGTGAGAAAAAGGAAACTGAAATTAGAAGAAAGAGCAGTTGGAAGTAAAAGTTGAGGCAGCCATTAATGAGTTGCTCTTAAGTGGGTGGGGGTAAGATGCAGTAATGAAGAGTAAGCTGTGTATGAATTAGCATAAGACCCCACACTAAGATAATGAAAATTGGCTCGAGCAGTAAATATTCTTTCATTTTTTAATGAGATATCATAAATTTAAATTTAATTAAATTTCAATACGAATATTAGAATCAAATATAAAAATGGTTGCACTCTTTGGAAAATGTTAAATCCATCAAAAGTCATGTTCCAAATGATACATTATTAGCGCATGACATATTTTTTTGTTTGGATTTTTTTTAATTATTATTTAATTTTTTGTAAAATTTTGAAACTCGATTTATTTTAATTTGCGTGATAAATTTAAGGAGTAAAATTACGAGGTTGTAATTGGAGCACTTCACTATAATAAAAATTATATCGTATATAAGATATTACATATATAGAAATAAATAATTTTGAATTTTCATAATAGAATATGAATAGATATTCAGTGGCTGAAGAGCTTAATATGTAGCCTAGGGAAATAAAAATTGACAATATTTAATTGAATTTGAGTATATGTTAAAAGAAATTGACTAAATTTGTAAATGAATACTAGATAATGTGTTGTTAACCTACCTAATAAATACTTTAATTGATTAGTGAATTGTTCTTAAATTTAATGTCACCATACACTTTAGCGATATTTTCAGAATGGTTACTAATTGTTATTAAAATACATATTTAGTAATAGTAATTAAGTTATTGTCGTTGAAGATCATTTTTGATATAGTGAAGAAATTTTAGAGTGAAAATTTGACTTGTAGCAATGTCTATATATCATATAAGGAGAAAATTTTAGTTCTTTGTTATTTTAAAGTTAATGTATAAAATATATTTTACACATAAAAATTATTAGTGACTTACTATATATAGCTAAGAGGCTGAAGTTGGTGAAGAAAAATGTCCAAGATTCCATCGACCATTTTAAGTTCACACTTTGATATCTTTCCCTTTTCTATGAATATGTGTGTGTACGTGCGAGCGTGTGTGTGATGTATTAAATAAAATTTAAGAGCATGAAATAAAATGTCACTAATACGTTATCTCTCATTTTGTTAAATGTAATGATTTATTATAGCAAATGGTTAAAGGCATACCTAAATTAGCATATCGTTTTTTTCGAAATTCATATTTTAACTATTTATTGTTCCAATTTTAACATATCTATACAGTAACTCTTTAATTTTTATATCAAAACATACTTTGATGTTGAGTTTGCCTGCATGTACATGTTATTGAGTGAAAATAATATTTGTTCAACTCAACATTGAGGTGCATTTTGATACTGGGGAAGTGATAATTGAGGTAAGTAAAGAAAAGAATTGATAATTAAGGGTGTGTTTCGTATGGAGGAAAATGTTTTCCTGGAAAATAAGTAGATTTTAGACTTATTTTCTCATGTTTGGTTGGTGAGTAGAAAATATTTCCCGAAAATGATTTTGTGTTTGATTTATGAATAAAAAACGTTTTTAAGAGACATCTTTTATTTTACTAGAATAAAAAATAATTTATGAAATTGAAAATATTTTTTAAAAACAAATTATTATTTTCTTGGGGTGGGGATGGTGGGTAGTGGGTGGGAGTAGAAGTGAAAAAATAAAAATTTGAAGTTGATAATATTTTTAATAAAATTAATTTTTTTAGGGATTGGGGGTTGGGGGGGG